>NW_027395334.1:0-112457 GCF_047511655.1 Castor canadensis
GAGCCCCCCTCCCACAGAACCCCACGGCGGGACCTTTACATCCTCGGAGGACCTCCTACGCACCCTTCAAAATCCCTCTCCTCCATGCAGCCTCCTAAGTGGCGCTTTTATGTCTGGTGGTTTTTGAGATGGGGTCTCACTGTGCAGCCCAGACTGACCTCCAACTCACAATCCTCCTTCCTTGACCTCCCTGCACTGGGAGTACAGGCCCGCCTTGCCACACCCACGTACCGGTGCCCAGTCGGTCCATCGGGCTCTGCCGCAGCAGCCTGGTGATGAGGTCCTGGGCGTCCCCGGGCAGGGCCTCGTCCCCTTCTGGCCACAAGATTTCATCTGAGAACAAGGAAGGAGGGAGGTTCCTCTCGCGACCTCCGCGCGCCGGGACTACAGACGTGCTCTCCCGGCCCGGTCCGCGCCGAGGGACGACGTACCGCTGACCACCTGGCCGAACAGCTCCTCGGGGGTGTCCCCGAAGAAGGGCACGCAGCCCACCAGGAACTCGTAGAGGATGATGCCCATGGCCCACCAGTCCACCGGCTTCCCGTAGCCCTGGCGGAAGATGACCTCCGGAGCGATGTACTCGGGCGTGCCGCACACCTAAGGGCGGGATGGGGAAACTGAGGCAGCACCGCCACAGCCCCGGGCAAGCTCATTCTGTCTGTCTGCACCTCGTCCCCACGAAGGGGACACACGCAGGGCCACCAACGCCCCGCCCACCTGCTTGTCCACGAACTCCCGCGCGTCCTTCTCGATGTGGCCCTCGTACAGGTTGGTGGCCATGCTCATGAGCCCGATCTTGGACAGGCCGAAGTCGGTCAGCTTGATGTGGCCCAGGGACGTGATGAGCAGGCTGTGGGGACGGGCCGCCAGGGTCAGGGAGGACCCCAGGGTGCAGGGCCCCGCCCACCTCCGGCCCCGCCCACCAGACTCCAGTAAAGCCCCGCCCACACCAACAGCCACCCCACCTGGCCCTGTCCACAGCTAGCCCCGCCCACTCGGCACCACCAGCAACAGGTCCTGCCCACCAGGCCCCGCCCCCAGCCAAACCCCGCCCCCAGCCAGCCCCGCCCACCCTAGACTCCCCACATCAAAGCCCTGCCCACAAAGCCACGCCCAGCCCAGACCCCGCCCACAGCAGCAATCAACCTCCACCTCCCTGTGACTGACGCCACCTCAGCGTCTCTGTCCTCAGCCTCCAGGTTCTGCCCAGTGTCTTTAACTCCGCCCCCAGCAATCAGACTCCGCCCACCCCGTCCCTCCAGCCCCGCCCAGCACTTCAGGCCACGCCCACCCGCGGCATCTTCGGTCCCTCCCCTAGCCACTCTTGGCTCTGCCTGGTCTCTTTGGCCCCGCCCCATCTCTGGCCCCGCCCCGCATGCCAGGCCCCGCCCCGCCTCCCCAGCCCCGCCCCCGCTCACTTGTCCGGCTTGAGGTCGCGGTGCACGATCCCGTAGTTGTGCAGGTACTCCAGCGCCAGCACCGTCTCCGCGAAGTACATGCGCGCCATGTCCACGGGCAGCGGGCCCATGTTCTTGAGCAGCGTGGCACAGTCGCCCCCTGCAGGTGGTGGACAGAACACATGGGCTCGGCCTGGGCTCCTGCTGCCACCCGCCAGGCCACTGTCCCCTGCCACCTCTACAGTGTCCCCAGTGCGCCCTGCATCGGGGTGGGCAGGTGGCGGGCCGCTCTGCCCTGCTCTTTCCTGCAGTATACACAGCTGGCGGCAAATAAGTGCACACTCCCTTCCCTGGGCCACTGCTGCCAGCCGCACCTTCCACGTACTCCATGACCATGCATAGGTGGCGCCGGGTCTCGAAGGAGCAGAACATGCCGACCACGAACGGGTTCTCGGCGAAGGTGAGGATGTCGCGCTCCACGAACACCTGCTGGATCTGGTTCCGCAGGACCAGGTTCTGCTTGTTGATCTTCTTGATGGCGAAACGCTGCCGGGTGTCCCGGTGCCGCACCAGGTACACGGCCCTGTGCGGCGGGAGGGGGGGGGACCCGGGGTCCGTGTGGGGACACAGCCAGGGCCGCCACACCTGGCTCAAGTTTTGTTCGGCTTTGCACTGGCAAAGCAGGTGCTCTATGGCTTGAGCCACACCTCCAGCCCATTTTGCGCTGGTTATTTTGGAGATGGGGTCTCAAAATCCTCCCCATCTCAGCCTCCCAAGTGGCTGGGATTACAGGTGTGAGGCACCCAGCTCCGTCTCAAGTTTGTACTCATCTGAGTGTTTGGAGAACATCCAAGGTGAGTGTGAGTATTGCTCAGGAAACCCCTGCTGGGATAATGGCCACCAGGGCCTCAGCAAACCCCCAAACCCTGAGAAGTAGGTCTGGGGGTCCCCAGGACTCACCCATATGCCCCGTTACTGATCAGTTTGATGGTCTCAAAGTCACTCTCACATGGCTTCCTCCGGGATGGGCCAGCCAGGGCACGGCTCTAGGGGACAGGAAAGGCTCAGGCTCCAGCCTGAGTATACATTTGCCCCAAGTCCAGTCCTAGCCCTGATGACAACGCCCCCCCCCCAAGGTTCCAAAACCACTGTCTGAGTTTCGAGCTTTTGTTCCCACATCTTCGCAAACTCCTATACATCCTTCAAACCCCACATTTTCAGTGGCCTCTCTGGAACAGCTCTGCCCTGCAGGACCTGCCCACTTGAGCTCCCTTCTCCCCAAAGTCCTAGGTAAACACTGAGCACATGCAAACCCCACCACACTCAGCCCATCTTCGGGCCAATAGGACACGATAGCAGGGGTCACAGCACTGTCACTGACCTCTGGAGACTCGGGGGCTGGCAGCTGCCCTTCACTGAGATCACTCAGGGGCACAATCTCTGTAAGGTGACAGGAGAACTGTTTTTGCTTCTGTTTGAGGCAAGGTCTCACTATGCAGCCCAGGCTGCCCTGCAACTCGTGACCCTCCTGCCTGGGTCTCCCAAGCCGCCTGTCCCTTGGTGATGTGGCACTTGGGGACACTGAAGCTCAGGAGTCCCAGAAGCTGGGGGGACGCCCCCGCGGGTGGAGGCTGTGGGTCTGTTTCCCCCACGACTCACCCTCCAGCGGGTCCTTGGCCAGCCCCAGCTGCCCGATGATGTACTGGGGCAGGTCGGCCTTGATGCCCTGGTCCTCACGGGCCTGGCCCTCGGCTGCCTCCAGCAGATGGTAAAACTCCTCGGGGTCGAACTCCTGCGGGACAGGGGACCGGTGAGGCGCAGCCGCATGCCACTCCAGCCCAGCCCCGGGCAGCCCACGTCCCCCCTGCCCCGTGTGCTGGACACGCGTCCGTCCAGGCAGACTGTCCGTCCAGGGCCGCACCAGGCACTCGAGGAGCCGCGCCGGCCGCGAGATGATGATCAGCAGCTTCCGGACCAGCTGGATGATGAAACCCACCTCCTCGCTGTCCGAGCGCTCGTGAGCCTGTCGAGGGGCGTGGCGTCACCGAGACCCGCCCACAGTGGGCGTGGTCTCCGCACCAGGCCAGGCTCACCCAGAGGCTCCACCCCGGGTGGGCGTGACACCATGCAAAAGCCACGCCCCCGCGTCAGAGGAAACGGGCGTGGCGTTTCGCCGAGGCCCCGCCCCTCCCGCCGCAGGCCCCGCCCCCACGCACGTCCTGCAGCAGCCGCTCCAGCTTGTCCTGCATCTCCAGGAAGTAGCGCGAAGTGACCAGGGCTTCGCAGGACTTGGCCAGGCAGTCCCGGGCCAGCTCCACGATCTGGTGGTGGATGAAACCCAGGACGCCATCGGCCAGCGCCAGGCGGCCACCGGGCGCATAGGTGGCCAGGAAGTCCTGCAAGCGACCCTCCATCTGGGCGGTGGCCTGGGGGCGGGGGTGGGGGTGGGAGGACACAGGTCAGGGCCAGGCAGGCACAGTGGGGACACAGGTAGGGTCATCGGGGGACACCTCCGGGAGGCCACACCTGTCCCCTTCCCCCCCCACCCCCGCACTGCCCACCTTGGGGAACCGCTCCCGGTACACGTGGTTCATCATGACGATCTCGTTGTCAAAGGTCCCGGATGTGCGGCCCGGGCTGCAAGGGACACCTGGCCTGGTGACAAGGGACGAGGGCCCCGAGACCGAGGGCTGGGGCAGCAGGGGCGGGGAGGCGGAGGAGCAGGGAGCAGCCCCTGGGGTCAGAGGTCGGGGGTCAGAGGTCGGCGCACCTGAGGCTGCGGGAGCGGGGCCGCAGGCGGGGTGACCGGCCCCCGTCCTCGTCCACCACGCTCTCCGAGCTGCGGAAGTGCTTGGACAGGAAGCGCAGCTCGTCCGCCGTGGGTTGGAAGGGAAGCTGGTGGAGGCGCTCCCGGGAGGACGAGCTTGACTGGTGGGATGGGGGGGTCAGCACCCCCGCCGAGGGACCCCCAGCACCACCCTTCAACCCTCAGCCTGTCTCCTCTGCAACCCTGCAACCCCACTAGCAATGCCCCTCCTTCAGTGCTCGGTTCAGGTCCCGCCCTCCCCTTGTGTCCTCAGACTGCCCCATGGGGGCAGCGGGAACACCGACCTGACACCCCACAAAGCACCAAAGATGGGTCCTCCCACTCCCCACCCACCCACCCACAATCGCCTGTCCTCCCGCCCGCCCTGGGGCTGTGGGTACCGAGACAGTGGAGCTGGGTGTGTTGGTGCCATAGCCAGAAGACGGGAGAGAGGCCAGGGACCATCTTCTGCCGTCTGCCCTGCAGGAGGGGACAGAAGACATAGAAAGACAGCCCACCCGGTCCTCAGGGTTTGTGGGGACCTGGGCAGGAAGTGTGACCAACAGATCCCTGCCCGGTTGAAGGGAAGACCTGCTGTGAGGGCCGCATGGGGACTCAAGCCAACCCGTGCAGTGTGTGCGTCCTGACCTGCAGACGCCTCCTCCAGGCAGCCCTCCCGGTGTGTCCCCGACCAAGCTTTGACCTGTGAGTTGCAGCTGCTGTGGGGGAGGGGGGACACACTGGCCACCTCCACTGGACCCAGGGCTTCTGTTCCCAGGTGTGCTGTGTCCTCAGTCCCCAGCGTGGGGTAGGTACTTAATAAATGTAGCTGAGTGAATATGTGAAGTAAGGTGCCTGGTCCACCACGGCAGCTTTTAATGAGGGATTTTGTTAGTGGGGCCACGGTTCCCATGTCCCCACCTCCCCCGGGGGGTCTTTGTGATTACCTGTCCACGCGGGGGGCCTGACTGCAGAAGGCCGTGTGGGTAGGGACCACCGCCGGGTAGGCAGGGGCCGGGGAGGGGAGAGACAGTGAGGAGGGCGGTCCTGCCACCAAGCCACCAAGCCACTAGGCCACTGAGCCACCAAATTGCACGCCACCCCCACGGGCCACTCACCTCCGGGCGAAGGGGAAGTTGATGCCGGCCGCAGCCGCGAAGTTTCGAGGACTCTCAAGGGGACTGCTGCCTGCTGAGGGATAAGTGGGGAAACTGAGTCAGGGCAGAGACGTGGACACAGCCGCCCAACTGTGGCTCCCACACTCACCGGTGGGGACAGACAGGGGCGACAGGGGCCGGGAGAGGGTGGGCGATGGCGTCCCTACCACCAGGCTTTTACGGTTCCCGCTTCGGCAGCTGTGGGGGGAAGGAGGGAGGGGTTAGAGGGTCAGAGTGGCCCAGGCCACCTGAGCACCTCACACAGAGGTGGAGGACATCAGTCCGTAGCCCCCAGCCGGGTGACAAGTCCCTTCTATCCTGCCTAAGGCCAAGGCCCCAGTCCACCATCGAAATGCTGACCGGTGACAGGAAAGTCACCTACTTCTTCTTGCTCAGCTAACTTGGACCCCAGGTCCCTTCCGGACCTGGAGAAGGGGGAAGTCGGGCTTTGTGGCTCCTGTCCCCTCCCTCCTCGCCCGTCCCCCCCCCCACCAGCAGTCGCCTGGCAACAGCTCCTCCACTCGGTGACAAGTGCAGCCCACACTGTCCCAGCCACCCGCCGCCGACGCAGGAAGAATGAAATGACAACCCTGCGAAGGGAGTGATGCCAGGCACAGAGGGGCCAGGGTGGTGTCCCCAGCCGGGTGCAGGGGGGACTCGACTTGCAGGACAAGGTGTTAGCCTGGTCACCCGAGAGCACAAGTGACAAGGTGGCAAGGGAAAAGGGGGGGTGAGCCCAGCTTGTGTGCAGTGACACCTCCAGCCTCAGTTTCCCCATCCAATGCCTCAAAGGAACACAGCACACACCTTCCCGGGAGCTGGTCACCCACATGGGCCTGTCCCCAACCAGCCAACGCAGGACACCGGGAGCCCTCGGTCGGTGCCACCCATTCCCCAGCCTGGGCAACCGAGGCCTCAGATGTCTCCAGCATTGTCATCTTAGCCTCGGTCGGGTACAGAAGCAAAAGTGAAACGCTCGAGTTCCTTCACGACTTCCTGCTCCCCAGGGCCCCGAAGCCACCGAAGTCACCACCATATCCTCTCCCCGCCCCCACCTGGCTGCCACCAAGGACCTTGAAAGAAGCCATGCTTCTCCCAAGCCAGGCCTTTCACACGGCCATACATTCATTGGGTGCCAACTGCATACAAATATACCCGAGGGCTTGGCATCGGAGCATTTATTGAGCGCCGACTGCATACACACCACACACACAGTGTGTCACCCCTTGGGTCTTGGGGACCCTGGACTCAACTCCCCTTCAGCTGCTGATCCAAACCAAAGGTCAGAGAGGCCAGGGACCTGCTTGAGGTCACACAGCCTGGCAGTGGCTGAAGTGGCGTTTGGGGACATCCACCCCCACACCAGACCCCATTTTCTGGACTCTGGATTTGCCACCCACGCGCCACCTCGTGCATAAATATTTGCATCTGAGGCAGGGCTGGCCACGGGGACAGATGGCTTCAGTGTTCCCGAGGTTCCCTCCTCCCTCCTCCTCCTTGTGTCCGACGGAGTCCGGGGTTCGAATCCCGCCCGGGTCCCCAGTGTCTGCGGGCCCCGTGTCACCACCGCGGCGGCGAAGGGACAGACAGGAAGGGGCAGGGGACAGCAGGGGACACTACCTCTTGGAGCGCTGCAGCAGGGCGCCCTTGGCCAGGCGGCTGCGATGACCGGGGGCGGCCACCGCCGTCCAGTAGCTGGGGTCGGACATGCTGCTTCCCTTTGTGCCACCGCCACCACCGCCACCACCCGAGGCCCGGGACGCGCGGGGGCGCAGCCGGCGGCGGCGGCGGGATCGACCCCGGGAACCCCGCGGAGCTGGGCCGGGCCGGGCCGGGCCGGGTCGGGGAGGTGGGGGGTGGGGGGGGCGGCGCGGGGCCGCGGGCGGGGGGCGCGCGAGGAGGAAGCGCGCGGCCCGGAACCCCGCCCAGGAGTGCGCGGGGGCGGGGCTCGCGCGGGGGCGGGGCTCGCGACCAGGAAACCCAGCAGTCGAGTGGGCGTGGCGTTGCTATGGCTGAGGGCGGCCCGGGCGGGGCGTTGCTAGCGCTACGTACGGGGCAGAGGCGGGGCGTAGCTAGGGAATCGGGTGGAGGGGCGGGGCGTCGCTAGGGCTGCACGAGGCAGGGACGGGGCGTCGCTAAGGCTGCATGGGGCGGGGAGCTGGCCATCGCTGGAGACCCGGATGGTGGCGAGGGGAGTCGCTAGGGACCTGGGAGGCGGGGCGGGGCGTCGCTAGGGCTGCGGGCTGAAGGGCCGGGCGTTGCTATGATTGTGTGGCCGTGGGCGGGGCGTTGCTAGGACTGTGGAGCGGGGGCGAGGCGTTGCTAGGACCGCGGGGCCGGGGGCGGGGCGTTGCTAGGGTAGCGGGCGGCGGGGGCGGGGCGTTGCTAGGGGAGCGGGGGCGGGGCCTTGGCGCACTCCACAGCCCCCTCCCCTCGGGGCGTTCCCCCGTCCCCTCCCGGTGCGCTGTCCCCTACTGGGGCGAGTTCAAGCGGGGACATGGGGACGTCCTCCGCCTGTGCTGGGGGGACGACACCGACCCGGATGCAGCCCGGCTTCCTGCGCCAGCCTCAGTCTCCCCTCCCCCCGCCCCCGCCCCCAATGCAAAATGGGGCCCATGACTCATCTCGCAGCCTCAGTTTCCCCATCCGCACCACGCTGCATGGGAGACCCCAAGAATGCAGTGGGCTGGGGTGCTGCACGCCGTCGCCATGGAGACCGCTATGGAAGGAGAACCGACGCACACAGTAGGCACCGACTGCATGCCCCAAGAAGCCAGGTGGGGTGTCATCCGGAGGTCGGCCCCTTTCCTAAGCCAAATGACACTTGGGGACCCTCCTTGGCCCGCCTCCGAAATGCAGACCCCCAAATACAAGCAAAGGACATAGTTGAGGAAGCAGGCTGCAAAACTCTGAGTCAGCCCAAGTGTCTCCCCAGGTTCCCCAGACCCGGAGCTCAAACACCCGTATACAGTCGCTCATTCACTCGACAAACACTTATCAAGCACAGCTGTTTGCCTGCTCCTGCAGCAAGGACCATGGAGTCACAGGAAGAGCAAGAGGCATGTGATGGCATGTGAGCAGGGGAGGGACGTGATCTGTCAGCTATGGACAGCAGGGACATTAGGAAGATGGAGGTGGCCCTAGAGAAAAGTGAATGGACTTGGGTCTCCGTACCAGGCCGTGACCCCAGGGTGCAGCATGACCAGAGCAGATTGAGGCCTGGTCTCCTGGGGCTCCTAAGCTCTGGACAAGAAAACCAGAGGACCTAGATAGATATCAACTGGACACAGTGTCCAAGCCTGTGAGGCTCAGGAGGCCGAGGTCGGGAGGATTGAGGCGCTTATCCAGCCAGGGCAAAGAAGACCCCATCTCAAACAGCAAGCTAGGCATGGTTGAGCACGCCTGTAATCCCAAGTACAGGGACGCATAGGTCGGAGGAATGAGGTCTGAAGCTAGCCCCAAGGCAAAAGCATGAGACTCCCCCCAGACCCCGCCCCTGCCCAGTGTGAAAAATGACCTCAAGTAAAAAGGGGCTGGAAACCCAACTCAGGGGTCCAGCCCTGCACAAAAGTAAAATAAAGTAAAAGGACTGTGTGAACAGGCCTGAAGGAAAGGGCTGTCAGAAAAAGTGTCCCCGTCCGGGAGCTTGCAGATCTGGCAGAAAGAAAGGACCGAGGGGACAGGGCCTGACCGGTGTGGGGGGGAGGCAGGAGGACAAATGAGCTGACCACTCAGACTACAGTGTAAATGACTGCCATACGGATCCCGGGAGAAGTCCACACTGGTCAGGCTCCTGGGGACCCAGATCCTCCCCTGTGCGGTGGCAATGTGACTCTGCTGCCCCCTGGTGGTGAGTGTGGTGACCGCCACTGGCACCCCAAACCCTATTTGCTCAGCAACCCCCTCCCCAACACAACGGTCCCTCCCTGTCCTCCTGTCCTCTCTCCAGCTGGGACCACGTGCCATGGCCTCTCTCCCAGTCCGACCCCGGCCAGCCACAATCTCCTTCCTGCCGCAGGACCTTGGCACGTGCTACTGCCAGGGCCGGGTGTCCCTCTTCCCCAGCTGAGTCCACACTTTGTCACCAGTGTCACCTCCCCGACACACCTGTTGTCGGCATCCATTAAAAGAAGGCCTCTCTGGGTAGCCGTGAGCAGCTTGTTCATACTACAGTGTAAATGATTGCCAAACAAACCCTGAGAGTCAACAGTACAGGGTTGGGACTCCGGGACCTGCCCTGTCACAGAGGGTCCCACGGACCCGAAAACGGCCCTGGGCCACACCAAATGAGAACAGGCATGTCCTGTGAGCCTCAGTTTCCTTTCTGGGAAACCGGGGTGGGGGGAGCAGGGACCTGGCAGCCTGGGAACGCGACACCTGTGTGGGGGAGTCCAATGGGTCGAGTGGTGGCCTTGCCTGTCCACCTGTCACAAGCTGGGCCTGGAATGGAATTTTCCCGCGGGGCCGGGGGAGGGGGGGCGACTTCCCCATGGACACGCAGCCATATATCCAGGAGGGGTAAACTGAGGCCAGAGGGGCGATGCGGTCAGTCAGTCAGTCAGTTACTTACCTCCAAGGGCGCAGACCCAGGCTGGGGCTGCCCGGGCTGCAGGGACTGCGGGGGCTGCCGGGGCTCCGCAAGGCCGGACACTGGCCACCAGGGGACAGGCTGCAAAGAAGGCGGGGTGACCGGCGGCCCCGAGGGGGGCGCAAGCCGGGCGGGCTCCCCGGAGGTGGCGGACACTCACTCGAGGGTCAGCGCGGGGATGCGCAGCCGGTCCCGGCGGGATTTCATGGCGAGGAGGTCAGGGTGGAGGGCGGACAGGCGCGGGGCGGACAGACCGAAGGACGGAGGCTCCGCCCCGGGGCGGGACCCGCACCTGCGCAGCCGCCATGTGGACGCGGACTGGGCCAGGAGAGCCGGGAGTGCAGAGACCCACCGCCATGGTCACTGTCGTGGTCACTGTCCTCTGAAAATACCTAACCCACCCCCCACTGCACATCTGGGGCGGCGCCTCCTGTGTCCACTTCGAGGGTCCACCCCGGTCATGGTCACCGTCATAGCCACTAGTCAGGGACCCTGCACACTGCGGGCTGTCGCTGTCCAGGATGGAGCCAAGCCAGGTGCAGGACAGGTGGCCGGCGCTGGGTCACGCTCAGGCACCGCCCAGTGGACTTTGTCCTCCCCGTGGATCCCCTGTCCACCTCCTGCCCCCAGCTCAGCCACAGGCCAGGGACACCCGGCCTGGCCTCTGGTCCCTGGGTGTCCAGCACTCAGCTGAGGCCATTCCCACAGCGACAGGACCAGACGGCCTGGGCTTGGGGTCCACTCTGACCCCCTCCCTGTCCTGGCCATGCCGGGTCCCCGCTGTCCCCTGCATAGCACCCCCTGGCCAGTCCTTTTCTCTTTTTAGGGCTCAGCTAATTATCAAATAAATTGACAATTCCGTCCACCCCGGCCACCAGCCCCAGGTCAACTCACCCTCGTCCCCGCCGTGGCAGACTCAACTCCTTCTGAAATGACAAAAAAAAAAAAAAACAGAAAAAGAAAAAAGTGGGGCTCAGCCTCTGGAAGACGGGAAGTCTCGACCCTAGACACCCCAAAGTTAGCCCTTTGTGCCCGCTGCTCCACCAATGTCCGCTCGTGCCCGGCCCCAGGGCCTTTGCACCGGCTGCGACCACTGTGACCCCCCTCCCCCCAGAGTCCACCCCTGACCCTGGCCTGCCCACTGGGAATTTTTTCTTAAATAAACATTCTGAAAGTTTAAAATCTGGGGGTCACTCAGCCCTGCGTCCCCTTCTATCATCTAATGTCCCTTCCTGCCCATGCGGAAGGGGGTCTGCGACTCCGTGCCTCAGTTTCCCCGTCTGGACCACGAGATGCTCTCAGGAGGATGACGTCATCATGACCAACCAAGCCGGCTATAGGATTGCTGAGCTCCGCAAGGGCCTAAGTGGGCGTGTGCTGGGGGCTGAGGTGGGGAACCCCCATAGTTGAGTGCCCACTGTCTACCAGGCATGGGGTTCTTACACAAACTGGGAAACTGAGGCCCAAGATGGGGATGATGAGTTGTGGGTGTGGGGGAAGCTCAGCAGAAGACCTGGAAAAGTGGATCTCGGGACACCCCCAAGCACACACATTGGGGGCGACAGCTTTGGGGACACAAGGCTATTTTTACTCCGGTGGGCTCCAGGCTGCCCACGTCCTCATGCGGGGTGTTCGCCATGGCAACCGATGACGTCAGCGGCCCCCGCAGCCAATTGGAGGCGGCCGGAAACAGCCAGGCGCTGGACCGCGTGGTGGGGAGGGGGAGGGGGCGGTGGGGGTGAGGACAGCGGGTGGGGTAGGGGTCCCCAGCCACCCTTGATCCCCCAAAAAACCTTTGCCTTTTAGGCCAAGCCAGGAGTGACCACCTCGCAGGCCTCCCTGTCTTGCACAGGACAGGGACCTCACTACTGTCCAGAGCCAGCGGCCATAGATCAGGAACTATTGGGGTGTCCCTTGTGCACCCTCCCATCGCTGGGGGGGATCCTATGTGACTCAGTGACAGAGATGGATTTGAATCTGGGGGCCCCTCGAACTGCCTGCTCCCCCACCCTGGCCATTGGTGGGTTCCCTACACCTGCGCTGTGTGACCCCCGCACAGCAACTTAACCTCTCTGTGCCTCATTTGGAAATGGCCCCGGGTGCAGACGACCTGGGGTCTGGGAGGAGAGACCTCACCTTTTTGCTAAGGTAGTGGTGACAGCCACCAGCTTCCAAAATGCACAGGGACAGAGGCGACAGAAGTCCACAGCCTTGCAGGAAGTGGACCCACGCACACAGAGCTCCCTGTCACCATCTGCTTCCGCCCCCATCCTGCTGTCACCGGCTGTTCCCACGGAGTGACTCCCACCAGACAAATGTGACCCCCTTGCCACTGCCTCTTTTTATTTGTTTTTTTTGGCTTTTTGAGACAGGGGCTCCCTATGCAGCCCAGGCTGGCCTTGAACTTGCAAGTCTACACACCTGGCTGGATCTGCCCTTTAAGGGAACATTTAGGGACCTCTGTCCTGCCCTGATCCCCCAGGTTGGAGGAGACAGAGCAGGGCCTGGGTCACTCTATACTGAAGGGAGAGGGACCGACACGAGGGGACCACAGACCAGGATAGAGCGGACCACACTGCTGCACGGAGGGCTTCCTGGAGGAGGAGGTGAACATGTGGGACTGGGTGAGCCACCAGGACACAGAGTGGCAGCAAATGACAACCTTTCAGGGAGCCTCCCCAGCCCCCACGCAATCTCAGGTCACCCTCTCTGGTGACAATGATGGTCTTAGTAGGAAACGCTTGACCCACCCTGAGGAAGACCTGTCCCCAACCCTAAGCTAATGCAAACTGGTGGTTCGAGGGAGAACTGGTGCAGCACGTGACCCCGCCACAATCTGATTGGACAGGATGTCCACGGCTATTGTTTGACTGGCCAATCAGCGCCTGACTTGAGGCCCCTGCTAATTCTCCAGCTTTTATGAATTGACTCTTTGACCTCCAGCAACAGGCAGCCTCCAGGAAATCTGATTGGCTGGCAGAGGCAGCCTGGCCGCTGATTGGCTGGAGCGCTCCCCCAGCCCTTCAGAACTGGAGACCTTGCGTCATTTAATGCTCAAAAACGGAGGCTCTGGGCTGACGGGGTGGCTCAGGCTGTAGAGCGCCAGCGTAGCAAGCGTGAGGCCCTGAGTTCAAATCCCGGTACTGACAAAAAGAAGAAAACAAAACAAAAGAAAACTCCGAGGCCCTAGGCCTTTGTACACATCAAGGCTCCAGACTGGGCTCCAGAGCTGTCTTTCCAGGCCCCAGATATGGGAATGACCTCCCCTGCTCCAGCACCTTCCATGGCTCCCCACTGCCCTAGGGAGAAGTGTAAACTCTTCAAAATGGCACCAGCCAATCACTCCCTCTCACTCTTGCTCAATCGCTAAGAAACTTTGTTTCCACTAAGAAAGACTTTGCTTCCCTCACCACAGGATAGCTGCGTGCCCCCCGGCCTTTGCACCCACCCTACACCTCCCAGGATGCATGCCAGAGCCGGGGTGGACTCTAATCCTGACAGTCACCCACCATGTGAGATTTGGGACGGGTCTGTGATTCTCAGAGCCTCAGTTTCCCCTTTCACACCGCAGGACTTTTTCATCTGGGAATATCTGTCCCCTCCATGGAACAGGGCCCACTTCCTGACGTCAGCAGCGCCCCCATTCGCCTCCCCGGGGGCGGTTTGTCTATTTTAAGAGGCCGAGGCGGGGCTCGCATCTAACTGGGGCTCCAGGCAGGCCTGTCCCCCCACCACAGCCACCCAACAACACCCCAGTCCTCGCCAGGCCTGCTGCACCCCCCTTGCTCACCCACCAGGCCCCCCCACCCTTGCCTATGGTTCCCACTATCCATCTCTCCCAGCCTGGCCCTGGGAGGGGGGGGTCACTGTCCCTGTCCACCCCCACGTGGCTGCCCAGGACCCTTCCCCAAGACCACCGTCCTGGCCCTGCAGCTGGAGTTGGGGACCCTCCAGTGTCCCCCCTCCTCCTCCCCAGCCAGCCCCTCAGCCCCCCACTGGCTCCATCTTCTCTATCCGGGTTCCGGCTGGCTGTTTCATTTCCCCAAACACCACTCCTTCCCCCGCCTTGTCACCCGCAGCTGCCTCCTGTGTCCCAAGGTCAACCCACAAGGCCAGGGTCAGGCCACACCCGCCATGTCTCCTCCCCAGCCGATTGGGAGACCCCAGAGGACGGACACCCCCAAGAGGCTGGAGCACCCCGCTTCCCCTGCAGAGCCCTGCACACAGTAAGCGCTCAATAGATGTTGGGTAACCCGTGCACGCCAGGTCCCCACCCTCCAACCTGGTGGCTTCCTCAGGGTGTGGTGTAAGCGGAGAGACCCAGGCCAGTACTCAACGCCCATTCTGCAGAGGTCACACAGGGGTAAACTGAGGCTGGGAGTGACTTCCTTCCCTTTCCCCAGGTCACACACCTTGTGCCCCGAGGGGCTGACTCTCTCCGCTGAGCTGCATCACTTCCCCAGGCTCAGTTTCCCTATCTGACACCTGGACGCCTGCCCTGCCCAGACCTTGGCAGGTCGCTGCAGAAGTGACCTGAGCAGTGACACTTCGGGTGTCACTTGCGACCTGGTCAACCTGTCACAGCTGCAAGATTTGCACCGCTCTGCACAGATGGCGAGCTCAGCTTGCAGCCTACTGTGGTGGTATCATTAGAGGACCAGGTGAGGAGGGGAAACCCCGGCCCCTTCCTCTCCCCGTCCCCACACCCCCACCCCAAGGCGATCGCTCCCAGCCTCAGTTTCCCCATATGTCAAACTGGCAGGGCACACTCCCTTTCACATAGGTGAGAAGCAGGGGACCTGAGCACAGCCGGCCCTCTGCCTCAGTTTCCCCGCGGGGACCCCACCCCCACCCCTGCGACCCTGTGCACCGGGCCGCGCCGCCCCCCGCCCGTGCGCGCCAAGGCCTCACCTGGAGCCCGCGGCGCCGCAAGAGGCTCGGCTCGTCCATGGCCAGCGAGTCCCAGCCGCTGGCCCCGCCCTCGGCCCCGCCCCAGTCTCCGGGCCCCGCCCCCGCACGCTATTGGCTAGGACGTTCGGATGACGTAGAAGCCACGCCCCCTACCAAAAGAGCCTGGCTGGGGCAGGAAGACCCCGCCCCCAGAACGCAGCGCGTCCACTCAGAGCGGAGGGAAATATTTTGTGCGGTCAGGGAGTGTAATTGAGTCCCATTCGCAGTTAGGGAGTGGAGGGTCAGAGAGGTCAATCCACCTCCCCCCCGGCACACAGCATGACTGGCCAGCGAGGCGCTCACCTCTGCAAAATTCAAGGAGCTCAGCCATCAACAGAACACAAATGATTCTTGCTTAATTGTATTTGAGACGGGGTTTCAATATGCAATCCAGGACTCACGATACGCCTGCCTTAGCCTCCCAAGTGCTGGGCTTACAGGCGTGACCACTGAACCCTTGCGATCTTTTAGCATAATTTAAAAAAAAAATCAGCATTAATGAAGATAATCGTGATAAGCAAAACACTGATTTTTTTGTTTCTTTTTTTGTAGAGAGGATCTCACAGTGGAGACAAGGGTGGCGTCAGACCCTCCATTCCTCTGACTTCAGCTCCTCAGTGCTAGGATGGAAAAGTTAAAGGCAGGGTCAGACCCCAGCCTCACCTGCCTCACCCTAATCGTGGCCCTGGTGCCAATAAAACTTTATTTACAAAGACAGGGGCCACTCAGGTTGCCAGGTTCTGTCTTCAGGACGGTTGTCTTTGCTGAATGCTGACCCTATCCCTGCGTCATGGCCTCCACCTCTCTCACAGGTGTCTGAAGATGATTCTTGCACCCACTTTGCAGATGGGGAAAGCGAGGCAGGGAGCAACCCAAAGTCCCGAGGTCACTCCCACTTTCTCCCTCTGGCTGGTCTCCCCGCTGCTCCCGGGCGGCGCCTGGCTTTTATGCATCCCACCCACTGTGATTGGCTCACACTGGCCACGTGACCCCAGCCCGCAGCCAATCAGAGCCTTCCTTGGGACTTTGGTTGGAGTCCTGGGGGAAAACCGGTTCCCTGAACCACAGGTGGCCATGGGTTCACAGTTTCAGAGGTTTCAGTCCATGCTGGCTTTGCCCCGAGTGCTTTGGGCACAGGACGTCCTGGTAGAAGCCAGTGGTAGAAGCAAAGTGACAGGAAGGAGACATGTCACCCTTAAGGGCCACCACCAGTGACCCTGTCTCCTATAAGTCAATCACCTCCCAACAGGAGCACAGCCTGCATTCTTGGGGGACATTGAAAATCCAGTCCGGGACCAGGCATGGGGGGACCCGCCTGTAATCCCAGCCACCTGAGAGTCTGTAGGTCGAAGGATCAAGGATGAAGACCGGCCCCAGGGAAATAACTAAAGCAGAAGGGCTGGCGGTGTCTCAAGGGATAGACACCTTGCAGCTGCCTGGAGAACCCAATCCCACCCCCCCAAAAAAATCCAGTCCATGAAGCAGCAAAGTTATCCTGAAATGACCCTCGTGGAGTCGCGGTTACATGTTTAAAAATGTTCTTTGGCGACACATGCCTCTAAGTGTATTCATGAAGTGAATAAACCGAACTCCTCCTCATCCTTCAATGCCCTCCTTGGACGCCCCTCAGGAGCATTTTAGAATCTGGGGCACAGGAAGGGAAGCTCAGCCTCTCGCAGAAGCTCGGGGTGTGGGGGGGCGGGTGGCGAGGACATTCTGTGGTTTCTTCTGTCACGGTTTCCGGCCCCTGTGACTTGTTCCTTCCTGCTTCCCCTCCACCCAACCCACAGCCATCAGAACGTGGGGCAGGCCTGGGTGATGATCACACTTTGAGGGGCCCGGGGGGCGCCCAGATGTGACACCCAGCAATCAGCCTGTGGTGAGTCTTGGGGTGCCTCACGTGAACCTGGGTCCTCCCCACCGTCCCACTCACACACCCACCATGGCGCCCCAGTGCCCTTGGAGACGGGCCTCCCCTCGTAAGGCCTGGGGCTCAAAGCCCTGCCCATGTGGCCGGCTGCACGGCCCCTAACACAGCGCCAGGACCACCTGGTGTCCCCAGTACTGAGCTAGGGGGCTTGGTGGGGGGGAGACGCCCTACAAATAATCCCACTTCATTCTCTGCCCAGCTGGAGTGTCCACTTCTCCACCAATGTCCACCTGTCTTTCCCCCCAGCCCTCCCTTCCTTCCTCACTCCCAGGCAGTGACCCTGGGCACAGATGGTGGCCCTGCTGGTGACAATCACGGTGGCTGACTGTGGGGGTGATGTCTCCCCTCAAACAGTCCACTCTGAAGGTGGGGAGCCCCTGGCCTGGGCCCCATGGCCACAGAAGGCCACTCTGTGTGGGGTCACGGGGTCCGGTCCCCACTGTGCCAGGCCGGGGACACTGCCTCTTTGTCCTCGAGACGCTGACCTCACAGTCTTGGGACGCCTGACCCCGGCCAGCCCAGCTGCCCCTGAGGGGGGAGGAGCCACCACCCTGGCCTCAGTTTCCCCCGAAGTCCACAACACAAGCCCCCCACCCTGTCCCCTCCATGGTGCCTTTAGGGGAAATCCCTGAGATAAAATTCACCTTTGATGTCACTTAGGGTTTTCCTGATGGGTCGCTCAGTGGCCTCAGCTGGCCTGGAGCTGACAACCCCGCTTCGGCTTTGAAACTTAAGAAAATGACCTTTAGGGGCTCGAGGTTGGGGGACACAGGGGGTCACCCTGAACTTGGGGACACGTGGTTGGACGAGTGAATATGTGACCTTCCCGGACACCAGCTCCTGGTCACCTCCGGGGTCTCATAGGTTGCTGAGGTCACTGAGGTCCAGTTCCAGTCCTGACCCAAAACCAGAGGTACCCAGCCTCCGAGGCCACCACCCCCGAGCTGACTTCCTGGGTTTCTTTTTCACTTTGACTTGTCCTAGGAGGGGATGTGACACTTTTTTTTTTCCTTTGTCTTTTTTTTTTCATACTCAGCTACAACGTGTTCCGGGGAGGGGACAAGGTGACCGTGTCCTATGTCAATGGGGCTGAGGGCTCCACGTGGACCCGGTGATGAGGTGGCTGATGACCAGGCTGTGTGTCCTCCTTCTGCTGTCCTGGCTGAGTGGTGAGTCCCCCCCCTAACGTGGAATGTGGGGTGCAGACTGGGGTCCAGGGTCACAGCCACCTGTCTGTCCCTTAGCCTTTCTGTCTGCAAAATGTCACATGGGTGATGAGGGTTTCTGGGGTTGAATCTGGGTCATGGATGACCTGACAGACATGGTGACACCATGCAATGCGTGTGTCCCAACGACGGGGACACGGAGAGGACGGGGCGTCCACACTCCTGTGTCTCTCTCCGGCTTAGAGCGTGGGGTCAGTCCACTCTAGTCCCAGGAAGGACAACGGCTTCAGGCCTGGCCCCCTGTGGCCTAGGAACACGTGCGGAAGAGCACAGACGCTGGCAGAACTGGGGATCCCATAGCTGAGGGGGACACTGAACATGGGGAATGTCCCTAGTTGTCACTGCTGGACAGCCAGGCCAACAGAGTGGCCGCAAAACTGCCACTCGAACCCTACCATCTTTCCAAGCCGGGGTTTTCTGGCATCTCAACCTATCCCTGACTCCCAGCACTGGGTCTCAATGCTGAGTCTGCCTGGGGAAGTCGCCACGGGGACCCCAAAGTGCAACTCAGTGTCCACCAGGGGATATCTGCCCAGTGTCCAGGAGTTAATGGGGTAGATGGATGGATGGATGGGTGGATGGATGGATGGATGGGTGGATGGATGGATGGATGGGTGGATGGATGGATGGGTGGATGGATGGATGGATGGGTGGATGGGTGGGTGGATGGGTGGATGGATGGGTGGATGGGTGGATGGGTGGATGGATGGATGGGTGGATGGATGGATGGGTGGATGGATGGATGGATGGATGGGTGGATGGGTGGATGGGTGGATGGGTGGGTGGATGGGTGGATGGGTGGATGGATGGGTGGATGGATGGGTGGATGGATGGATGGATGGATTGGTGGATGGATGGATGGATGGATGGATGGGTGGATGGATGGATGGATGGGTGGATGGGTGGATGGATGGATGGGTGGATGGATGGATGGGTGGATGGATGGATGGATGGATGGGTGGATGGGTGGATGGGTGGATGGGTGGGTGGATGGGTGGATGGGTGGGTGGATGGGTGGGTGGATGGGTGGATGGATGGATGGATGGATGGGTGGATGGATGGGTGGATGGGTGGGTGGATGGGTGGGTGGATGGGTGGATGGGTGGATGGATGGATGGGTGGATGGGTGGATGGGTGGATGGGTGGATGGGTGGATGGGTGGATGGGTGGATGGATGGATGGATGGGTGGATGGATGGATGGATGGATGGGTGGATGGGTGGATGGGTGGATGGGTGGATGGGTGGATGGATGGATGGGTGGATGGGTGGATGGATGGATGGATGGGTGGATGGGTGGATGGATGGACGGGTGCATAGATGGATGGATGGGTGGATGGGTGGATGGATGGATGGATGGATGGATGGATGGATGGGTGGATGGATGGATGGATGGATGGGTGGATGGATGGATGGATGGATGGATGGGTGGATGGATGGATGGATGGATGGATGGGTGGATGGATGGATGGATGGATGGGTGGATGGATGGATGGATGGATGGATGGGTGGATGGGTGGATGGGTGGATGGATGGATGGATGGGTGGATGGGTGGATGGGTGGACGGGTGCATAGATGGATGGATGGGTGGATGGGTGGGTGGGTGGATGGGTGGGTGGATGGATGGATGGGTAGATGGATGGATGGATGGATGGATGGGTGGATGGGTGGATGGGTGGGTGGATGGGTGGGTGGATGGATGGATGGATGGATGGATGGATGGATGGGTGGATGGGTGGATGGATGGATGGACGGGTGCATAGATGGATGGATGGGTGGAAGGGTGGGTGGGTGGATGGGTGGGTGGGTGCACGGTGGATGGTCGCATCCTGCAGATGGCACACTGACCCCAACCGTGCACAACATCACATGTCACTGTCCCTTCCTTCCCTGCAGTTGCATGCGGGAGCAGCCAGTGCTGTTTTCAGGACCTGCCGTATCAGGACACACACTCAGGTTAGCAGTGGCTCCTCTCTGTAGGCGAGTGGCCTCGATGGGTCCCTTCCCCCGTCTGCTCCCCCACTGCCGAGGTTTGGGGTGTCCTGAATGCTGGCACCTGTGTAGCTTCATTGTCCCCAGCACGGTCGTGGGGTTTATGTCCGTGACTTACGGATCAGTGTGTGGACTCAGCCCCAGGCAGGTGTCACTGGAACATTCCTGGTCATTAATGACAACAAGGAGGGTCCAGCACCGAAGGGTATCAGACCATTCTATTTACTGGACTGGAGGTGCAGCTGGTGTCAAGGACTTGCTGTGTGGCTTCAATCCCAGTACTGAAAAGGACCCCAGGACAACCTGGTGAAAGGGTGGCCCCAGCACAGGCCATGGCCTGTGCAAAAGCCCTGAAGCAGGGTGTGCCTGGCGGCTTGGGGACACAAAAGAGGCTCACGGGAGGAGCTGTAAAGGTACAGGGATGGTGAGGGCTGTCACCTATCTGCTTTGTCCCCTAAAATCCGTGGTCTCTTGCAGGCATTACCTCGGGCCCCAGGGACCTGAGCTGCTACCGAGTCCTCAGCGCTGGTCATTATGAGTGTTCCTGGCGATATGAGGGACCGAAGGACGGGGTCAGCCACTTTCTGAGATGCTGGTGAGGACCCAAAATGACCCCAAGGTCTGCATTTAACACGCACTTGCACTCAGTCCACCAGGGTCCACTCAGGTGACCTTGGAGGGAAGATTCCCGTCCGTGGGAGTGGGAGCCCTCCATCTTCATATATGAAGTGAGAGTGGGAAATTATGGGGTCCCTGAGTGACCGTGAGGATGATGAGTCCTTCCTTCGTACTCAAGCTCTTCCTCAAAAACCAACCCACCCACCCACCCACTCATCCACTTTTCCACCCATCCACACATCCACCCATCCGTCCACCCATCCATCCATCCACCCATCCACCCATCCATCCATCCATCCACCCATCCACCCATCCATCCATCCATCCACCCATCCACCCATCCACCCATCCATCCACCCATCCATCCACCCATCCACCCATCCATCCATCCATCCACCCATCCACCCATCCACCCACCCATCCACCCATCCACCCACCCATCCACCCACCCATCCATCCATCCACCCATCCATCCACCCATCCACCCATCCATCCATCCATCCACCCATCCATCCACCCATCGACCCATCCATCCATCCATCCACCCATCCATCCACCCATCCACCCATCCATCCATCCACCCATCCACCCATCCATCCACCCATCCACCCACCCATCCACCCATCCACCCATCCATCCATCCATCCACCCATCCATCCACCCATCCACCCATCCATCCATCCACCCATCCACCCATCCACCCATCCACCCATCCATCTACCCACCCACCCACCCATCCATCCACCCATCCACCCATCCACCCACCCATCCACCCATCCACCCATCCATCCATCCATCCACCCATCCACCCATCCACCCATCCACCCATCCATCTACCCACCCACCCACCCATCCATCCACCCATCCACCCATCCACCCACCCATCCACCCATCCATCCATCCATCCACCCATCCACCCATCCATCCATCCACCCATCCACCCATCCATCCACCCATCCACCCATCCACCCACCCATCCACCCATCCACCCATCCACCCATCCATCTACCCACCCACCCATCCACCCATCCACCCATCCACCCATCCATCCATCCATCCACCCATCCATCCATCCACCCATCCACCCATCCATCCACCCATCCATCCATCCACCCATCCATCCACCCATCCATCCATCCACCCATCCATCCACCCATCCACCCATCCACCCATCCATCTACCCACCCACCCATCCACCCATCCACCCATCCACCCATCCATCCATCCATCCACCCATCCATCCATCCACCCATCCATCCACCCATCCACCCATCCATCCATCCATCCACCCATCCATCCATCCACCCATCCACCCATCCATCCACCCATCCATCCATCCACCCATCCATCCACCCATCCATCCATCCACCCATCCATCTACCCACCCACCCATCCACCCATCCACCCATCCATCCATCCATCCACCCATCCATCCATCCACCCATCCACCCATCCATCCATCCATCCACCCATCCATCCATCCACCCACCCATCCACCCACCCACCCATCCACCCATCCATCCACCCATCCTTCCACCCACCTGTCCATCCATCCACCCGTCCACCCTTTCTGGAATATTCTGGGTCCTTCAGCCGTGTCAGACCTGGATTAATGTCCAGGGCAGCGCTGGCTGGCGATGGTGACCTAAAGGGGACAGAACCATGTACTATGTGAGGCCAATGGTGCTGCAGTGCGGTCAGCTGGGGTCCACCGTGACCCCCGACTCATGGCGCTGTGTCCGTCTGTCCACAGCCTGCACACCGGGCGCTGCTGCTTCTTCCCGGCCGGCCCGGCCACCCAGCTGCAGTTCTCTGACCAGGACGGGGTGTCGGTCCTGTCCAACGTCACCCTCTGGGTGGAATCCTGGGTCGCGAACCAGAACCGGACGGAGAGGTCACCTGAGATCACCCTGAGACTCTACAACTGGGGTCAGCTCTGCATGTCCTCCCTGTCTCTTTGTCCCTTGTAGACACCCAAGTCCCCGAGTCCAGCCCTGGGGGGGTCCAGCAGTTTGCAGTCAGGACCTCGGTGCCGGCTTTCCTGGCTCCCCGACTCATCCCCCAGAGCTGGGCATCCCGGTTGCTATGGGTGGTGGGTGTCTGGCTCTGTCCACCAACTCTGCGGACAGCAGTGGACGTGCCCTGTGTGTAGCACGACACGGGGGACGTGGCCAGGCTCTACCGTGATGTGCACTGCTTCTGATTTCCGGTGTGGGGTGCAGCACGGCCTCTTGCATGCTAGGCAAGCACTCACCCCGAGTGCGGAGGTCCCTAAAGAAAAGAAACCAAATTCAAGGCCAAAATAAACTCTTCAGATACAAAACGCCCACTCGTGAAAGACCCTGAGGTGGAACCAGTTGTGGTGTCTGGGGTTCCCCATAAAACCATCTGAGAAGATCTTAGGTGCGCTCAGCAAACACAGAGAGGAATTTAAGTATCGAAGATGAGGGATGCACCCTCGATTGCTTCTGTATCCAAACCAAACGTGATGTCCTTAAATTTATTTTTGCTCCAATATGGAAAAAGCCCGGGGTTCATTTGTAGATCCCCAATAAAAGGGGAGTCAGGTATGGCGTGATCAAGGCACAGCAGGAATCCTTTTTGCTTCTCCTCAGCTCAGGCTGCTGATGATGGGTGTAAAAACTTAGTAATATTTCTGTCATAATTGTCTCCCAAAAATACACAATTACCTTCGCACCGCACATACACAGGTGCCTATTTCACCTCAAACTCACCCACCAGGACTGTCACTGTTTCCAGGGGATTTTCGCTGACCCAGTGCTGGATAGAAATATCTGTATTTATTCTCTGCATTGTAGAATTCCCAGCCTGGCCGGACCCCCAAGGGTGACCCTGACTCCCAAGGGGGCCTCAGTGGGTCGCCCCTGGTGGATTTCACAGAATTTGGGATTCCTAAACACACACACATGAGGCTGCTCTTCTGAACCCCACATCTGCTTGCAGTTAGGTACGACCCTCCCCTGGGGGACATCAAGGAGTCCAGGACAGCAGGACAGCTGAGGATGGAGTGGGACGCCCCTGAGGACATGGCCGAGGTGCAGTTCCGACGGCGGACAGCCAACAGCTCATGGGAGGTGGTGAGTTGATTCCAGGTTATGGAGGACACGCCAGGGTGTGCTCAATGACCGTCTCACTGTCACCAAGGTCACCACATTCACAGCGGCCACCATGACCAATTGATCCACTCCTGTCTCAGTGCAGCCCAGGGGGACTTTGAACACTCAGACCTGACTCGGCCTCCTTCCTCACACAGCAGATGTGGCGCCAAATTACAGCAGGTGGCAAATTCATTCCAGCCCTGGGGACAGCTCTGCACCCTGCAGTAAACTCCCAAACTCACTTTACAGCATTCATTTATCCAACACCCACCCACCCATCCACCCACCCATCCATCCATCCATCCATCCACCCGTCCATCCAACCATCCACCCATCCAACCATCCACCCATCCATCCACCCATCCACCCATCTATCCACCCACCCATGCATCCACCCATCCACCCATCCACCCACCCATCCACTGACCCATCCACCCATCCACCCATCCATCCACCCATCCACCCGTCCATCCACCCATCCATCCATCCACCCATCCACCCACCCATCCATCCACCCATCCATCCACCCATCCACCCACCCATTCACCCACCCATCCACCCATCCACCCATCCATCCACCCATCCATCCATCCATCCACCCATCCACCCATCCATCCATCCATCCACCCATCCACCCATCCATCCATCCATCCACCCATCCACCCATCCATCCACCCATCCATCCATCCATCCACCCACCCACCCATCCATCCATCCATCCACCCATCCACCCATCCATCCACCCATCCATCCATCCATCCACCCACCCACCCATCCATCCATCCATCCACCCATCCACCCATCCATCCACCCATCCACCCATCCATCCACCCATCCATCCACCCATCCACCCACCCACCCATCCATCCATCCATCCACCCATCCACCCATCCATCCACCCATCCATCCACCCATCCACCCACCCATCCACCCACCCATCCACCCATCCACCCATCCATCCATCCATCCACCCATCCACCCATCCATCCACCCATCCATCCACCCATCCATCCATCCACCCATCCACCCATCCATCCACCCATCCATCCACCCATCCATCCATCCACCCATCCACCCATCCACCCATCCACCCATCCACCCATCCATCCACCCATCCATCCACCCATCCATCCATCCACCCATCCATCCACCCATCCATCCACCCATCCATCCATCCACCCATCCATCCACCCACCCATCCATCCACCCACCCAACCATCCACCTATCCACCCATCAATCCATCCACCCATCCATCCATCCATCCACCCATCCATCCATCCATCCACCCACCCACCCATCCACCCACCCACCCACCCATCCACCCACCCACCCAACCATCCACCCATCCACCCATCCACCCATCCACCCACCCATCCACCCATCCACCCATCCATCCACTCATCCATCTGTCTTTACCACTGGTTTTGATGTGACAGAAACATGACAGCCTCGGGTGCAGAATGAGACCCAGGGTCAACAGAGAGAGAGAGAGAGAGAGAGAGAGAGAGAGAGAGAGCAGCAGCAGTTGTGTGTATATTCTGTCTCTTTCCAGGGCGACTGTGGACCTCAGGACGGCAGCAGCGGCTTAGGTGGGCATAATAACAGCAGAACCTGCTGTGAGTCAGCATCAATTGGACGCCTACTGCGTGCGGGGCTCCATGCTAAACTGTTTACCTGCAAAGAGGATTTTGTCCCTCCCGTCCCTCCCCAGAGTCCTGCCTGTGCCCTCTGGAGGTGGACGTGGCCCAGGAGATCCAGATACGGCGGCGACGCCTGGTGGCAGGGTTCCCGGGAGGCCCTTGGAGCAGCTGGAGTGACTCGGTGTGCGTCCCCCCTGGTGAGAATGGGTGGACAGACGTTAGGAAGATGGACGAGTGGCAGTGCCCACCTGAAATCCCGGTTCTTGGGAGGCGGAGGCAGGAGGATGGCACCCAGCACCTGGCCAGCGGGGTCCTCCATTTCCTTCTGGATTTCCCCTCCTTGCAGACCCTGTCTCGGTCCCTGAGGTCACCTTGGAGAAGGAGCCACTGGGCCCAGACGGGAGACGGCTGGTGGCCCTGCTGGGACAGGTGACAGGGGATGGGGATGGAGCCGGGAGCAGTCACTTACGCCTGTAATCCCAGCTACCTGGGAGGCTGAAATCGGGAGGATCAAGGTTCAAAGCCAGGCTGAGACCCCATCTCTAAGTGGAGTGGCGGTGTGACTCAAGCCATGGGGCACCTGCAAAGCCCTGAGTTCAAATCCCATCCCACCAAAAAAAAAAAAAAACATCGGTGCAAGTGACCTCTAGGGCACCCGCTCCCGTTGTCCCCACTGCTGCCATGTCTGTCCTCCCACAGCCGCCGCAGCTGGCACTCCCAGAAGGCTGCCGGGGGCCAGCGCCGGGTGCCGCGGTCACTCACTTCGTGAGAGTCCATATGCTGTCCTGCCGGTGCCAGCCCAGGGCCACCAGGACCCTTCGCCTGGGGAAGCCCTTCTTCCTGTCGGGATCCGCCTATGACGTAGCCGTGTTCTCCAAGACTCGCTTCGGCCCCGGTCCCAACCGCACGTGGCACCTGCCCGCCGAGGACCACGCAGGTGACACACGGGTTCCGTCATCATCTCCGGGTAGCTGGCATACAGCTGGTGCTCAATTAATGCTAGACGTCAACGTGGTGATGTCGCCAATGGGGACCAGCTGGATGCTGGGGCGGGGGTTGGATTGGCTGCTGCACCGGCCCCAGCGTCCAGTGTCCCCCTGACGCCTGTGTCCTTGCAGAGCCCGGGTCTCTGAATGTCACTAGTGGAGCCGATGGCACTGCCCTGAGCTGGGCAGCGCGGCCTCCGGGCACCGTTTATTGCATTGAATGGCGGCCACGGAGCCAGAACGAGAGCCAAGGTCACTGCATGGTGACCACGCCCCAGGACGGGGACCCTGGTGGCACAGGTAAGGGTCAGCACCTCATGGTGGCTCAACTGGCCTCTGTTACGGTGTCCGGCAGGCTGCAGCCTCCAGGGACATGAGTCCCAGGGAACTGTCACCACTTTCAAGAAGTCACACCCTCGTAATGAGTGTCACCTCCAGGGTGTTTGTTAAATATCCAAGGTGCCACTTAGCATAATGCTGGTGGCACATTAATGAGGCCTCAGAGCTGGGTGTGGTGGCTCACGGCTGTAATCCCAGCTACTAGGAGGCTGAGATGGGGAGGATCGTGGTTCGAGGCCAGCCCTAGGCAAATTGTTCTGGAGACCCCATCTTCAAAATAATCGGATGGACTGGAGGAGTTGCTCAAGGTGCAGGCCCTGAGTTCAAATCCTGACCCTGCCAAAACCAGAAAAAAAGATAAGGAGGTGTCAGGAAGGAGAGGGAGGCGTGCGTGACCCTCCTGTCCGGCTGCTGGGCTCCACCGCCTCCGTAAAGGGCGGGGGGAGGGGCTTCATGAGGGGGCGTGGCCTAAGCTGCAGTTGGCAAACTGGTTCTGCATTGCCTATGAGGCGTGGTCACCACGACGGGCGTGGCCTGCATCTGGGGGCGTGGCCTAAGCTGCAGTTGGGAAAGTGATACCTCACTGCCAGTGGGCGGGACCGCCGGAAGGGGCGGGACCTGCGTCTGGGGGCGGGGCCTAAAGTGCTGTTGGGAAGCTGGTACTTCAATGCCCGTTGGGCGTGGCCTGCACAAGGGGCGTGGCCTCTACGTGGGGGAGGGGGTAGGAGCAGAGTGGGGGTGTGCGAGGGAAGTGGGGCCCCCTAACTCCAGCACGCAGGCTTTGTTCTCTTCTCCCTTTGAGACCAACCTGGTTTTGGCCTCCAGGCTGCGTGGACCTCGCGCTGGGGTCACAGGCGTGGCCACAGGGACAGTTTTGAGTGGCGGCTCCATCAGTGTCACAGTGAGATATAAACCTCGGCCTTAGGGAGCCCCATGGAGGACAAGGGCGTTGCAGTGGGTGGGGACGGGCTGGGGACGGCACAGGGAGGAGATCCAGGAGGGGGGCATTGGTGCGAGGGTTTTGCAGCATGTGTAGGAGTTTCCTATGAGCTCTTAGTGCGTAGGGACACAGATGGACTTAGTGTCCTGTTTCCTGCTCTTCCTTCCAGTGACCCACGTCTGGAATCCCACGCCTGTGGCGATGGGACGGGAGGAGTGCTTCCACGTCACCATCTTTGCCTCGATGCACCCAGACAAGCCCACATCATGGTCGTCCGTCCTGTCCTCCTTCTTCTTTGGGGGCAATGGTGAGTGGCCCACACCTGAAGGTCTGTGTCCCCAGCAGGAGGGAACGACAGGCCATGTGGTCCTGACCCGGGGGACGAGCCAGAGCGATCCGGCCCACCGCCTCTGTGCAGTGCATACAGGAGGTGCTCAATCTGTGCCCGTCTGTCCCTTGCAGCCTCGGTGGCCGGGACACCACAGCACGTGTCCGTGAGGAACCACAGCCAGGACTCCGTGTGGGTCACCTGGACGCCGTCCCCCCTGAGCCACTGCCCCGGTGTCCTGCGAGGCTACGTCGTCCAGTGCCGCGAAGAAGCTGGAGGCCGGGTGTCAGGTGCGCGGGGACAGGCGCTCGGCTCCCTTGTTCAG
Organism: Castor canadensis; assembly: GCF_047511655.1. NCBI lineage: Eukaryota > Metazoa > Chordata > Mammalia > Rodentia > Castoridae > Castor > Castor canadensis. The sequence goes on from NW_027395334.1 coordinate 28,342, forward strand.
ATGGGGTCTCCCTAACTCTTTGCCCGGGCCTCCAACTGCATTCCTCCCCATCGTGGACTCCGAGTGGCTGGGATTACAGGTGTGAGCGACTGTGCCCGGCCCTGGTTGATGAAGGTTTTTTCCTCCATGATCTTGAGGGGCTGGGGTGCCTCAGCAAGGTGTCCTGGCCCCCATGTTCCTGGCCTCCGGGACCCACGTCTGCCTCCTCCCAGCAGAGTGGCAGGTGCGGCCCACCGAGACCCAAGTGACCCTCCAGGGCCTGCGTGCGGGTGCGGCTTACGTGGTCCAGGTGCGTGCGGACACGGCATGGCTTCGGGGCACCTGGAGCAGACCCCAGCACTTCAGCATCGGTGAGCGGGGTGCACAGGGCTGGCCATTTACCCAGCATGCACTGCTTCACCCTTTCCATAGTGACCACCCCAAACCCTCCCTGGTCCCTTAGACCCTCAGGAGAAAATCCCAGTCAGATTTACTCTCCCCCTTCACCAACCTCCCCGGGCCTGTTTGTTTCCCCATTGTCGAACTCCTACTCATCCTTCAAAACCCAGCCCCAAATCTCCCTCCTCCAGGATGCCTCCCTCTGACCCACGGCCACTGTGGATCCCAGTTTGACACCTTGGGGTTCAGCCTCTGCCTCCCCCAGCCTGAGGGGGGGTTGGGGGTTGCATGGAGCAGGGGTGACCCTCCTCCAGCCCGAGCTCTCCCATCCCCAGAGGTGCAGATATCCCAGCTGTCCATCGTCTTCGCGTCCCTGGGAAGCTTCGTGAGCATCGTCCTTTTGGGCACCCTTGGGTACCTAGGACTGAGCAGGTAACGCGCACCTCTCCCCGGCCTGGGTCGTTATGGGGAGGCCATCATGATGGCCTCCCCCTGGTAGGCATCAGGAGGTGACACAGAAGGGGGCAGACGTTGGATTCGAACCTGCATCTATGGGGTCCTCCCTTCCCCCAGCCCGTGTCCTCACAGCCTTCATAACCTAAGAGCAATGGAAAAAAAACAAGTGAGGACAATAGAAAGGGAGGAAGAGGCAGCGATACTGCTTCTCTGATGTGTCCCCTTCTGTCCCCAGGGCCGCGTGGCACCTGTGTCCACCCCTGCCTACACCCTGTGCCAGCTCGGCTGTGGAGTTTCCTGGCGGCCAAGGGGAGCAGGTAAATTCTCCTCCTCCACTTGGGACAGCCCAGTGGCCCCGAGAGAAATCCACTGGAGGACGCTAGCGGCAGCCACAGAAGTCAAAGTGGCTTCCATAACAGGAAAAAAGAGAAAAATCCCACTAGGCGGACTTCAGGCATGGCTGGATCCAGGGACCAGGGGCTCTGTGCTCTGGGTACCACTCTCCTCCCTGTAGGCTCAGGGTTTCCGGGTCGCCTGGAGACAAGGTTCAGGGCCTTCACTGATTGGTCCACGTGGTAGGTCACATGCTCACTGCTCAGCCTATGGGTGAATCAGCTGCTGCGATGCCCTAATTGGCTACGTCACATGCTCCTGGCTAGAAATGGGGCGGAGCCGCGCTCTGCCCAGAAGTGGGGGTGTCCTGCAAGAGGGGCGAACGAGGGTCGCTGAGGCCAAGCCTATCCTCAAGCCGGGCTTGGGGTTTGGGAGAATTTACCCGGTAGGGGCCTGGTCCCTTTCATCCTCTCCTGGATGGAGGCAGGGCCCCGCCCACAACCTAGACCCCTCCCACGGGCCCGGCCCCGCCCACAAGCTAGACTCCCCCCACGTGCTCGGCCCCGCCCACAGACTCCGCCCCGCCCACAACCTACAGGACTCCCTCAGTCCCGGCCCCGCCCACAGTGTTGGCTCCTCCCATAGCTTTGGCCCCGCCCACACCCTCGACCTACCCACAGTCTCCACCCCGCCGTCAGTCTCGGCCCCGCCCACAGCCTTGGCCTAGACCACACCCATAATCTTGGCCACGCCCACAGCCTTGATTTCTCAGTCGTTACCCCGCCTACACTCTTGACCCCGCCCTCCGTTTCCAGGCTTGGCAGTGGACCAGCCCGGTGGACATCCCGGAGGAAGTGTCCCCGCAAGAGACCCTGATGGTGACATCCTGGGACCAGGGCGACGGCCCCGAGGCTCTGGACGGAACGACAGAGCTGCCCCAGGTCGTCCCTGAGCCAGGCGTGGACGCAGCGCTGTGCTCGGAGGACAAGGACCAGGTACCAGGTGACAACGCCAAGGTCCTGGGGCTGCACAGCCGCCCCGCGCTCTCGCCGCTCCTGGCTCAGCTGCTGCAAGGCTTCCCCGAGCCTGACGACCCTCGGTGGCCCTGGAGGGCGGAGGAAGAAGCTGGTTCGAGCCCCGAGCCTCCCGGCCAGGAAGACCGACTATTGCAATAGCGATGGCTGATGATTAAGCGCTTACTGTATACGCCGCCTGCTCCTGTAGACACCGGGGTGGTCCCCAGCCCCACCATCGGCCATCGAGGTTCAGCGGCTTGCCTGAGGCCACACAGCACGGGCAGGATGGACCCCAGGCCCTGGCGACCCCGAGATCCCTGCCACCTCCCCCTCCCCCTCTCCCTTCCCGGTGCCACCTGTTACAGCACTTCCGGCCGTGGGAAGCCTGGAAACCGCTGGGAACGGCAGGAGGCTCCCCGGCCCTGTGATTGGTCCGTCTGCTCTGGGGGCGTGGCCACGGGTGCGGCGTCACGTGGGGGAGTGGCTCCTCCCACAGCGGAGGGGTCTCCAGGTTTGTGGGATTCGCAGGTGCGCAGCCAGGGGGCGCTAAACACTATGGGGGGAGGAAGTGAGGGGCCCCCAAATCTCCCCCTGGGAAATGGGGTGAAGGCAGTGGACTCGAGCTTTCTGTGGGGTCTCTGTGTCCTGATCAACACACAATGTCGCCCTAAACCTGTATTGGCCGTTCAAGATACGCTCGGTTAGTCATTCAACACATCTTCATTGGTCTGTCCTTTGCTCCTCCCTCCGGAATGCCCGTTTTCGGGGAGCCCGGAGGTCAGGACTGGGCAAGGGGGCCGACTGCGAGGACCTGGGTCCCCATAACCAGGCTGACCGTGCTCTTCCTGGTCGGCCACCAGGGGGCAGCAGCGCACCCCAGCCCCAGCCTCTTGGGGAGCAGAGCTGGCCTCGCAACGCCCCGTCTCCCTGCACCCCGGATTAGCCACCTCCTGTGTGTCCAGCGTGGGGACGCTAGGGACTGGGGGGTGGGGTCATGTGTCCTGCTCCCCTTAGATGGCCTCAAAGTGCACAGTTTGGTGACATTGTCACAGGCACAGTGTTGTGCAAACCCCACGTCTGCTTCCAGAATCTTCCATCCCCCCAAAAGAGAGCCTCCATCCCCATCAGCAGTCACCCCCGACCCCTGCTCTGTCTGGGTGTTTGCTGTCCACGGCTCTGACCCCGTGTGGCCTCTGTGTGTGGCTCTGTCACTCAGGGTTGTAACAGGGACCAGAGTTTCGCTCCTCTTCCGGGCTGCGTAATATTCCACCGCCCGGCCCTCATCCCCTCTGGCCCGCCGATGGACATCGCGTTGTTCTCTTTTCTGGGTGTTGTGGCCTGGAAACGGTGCTCAGGTTTGTTCACAGAAGGGGAAACTGAGTCACAGGGTCGTCCGCTCTCCCAGACAAAGTCTGAGCTAAGGCATCCCACGGACACTTTCTCACGGGGACAGGGACAGTGGCAACCGGCTGCACAGAACCCCAAGGTGGCAGAACCGGCTCCACTTGTCCCAGGGGGAGGGGACACGGTCACACGTCCCCCCCCTTCACCCCCGCCCCAAGCCCTGGTCCCCACCAGGTCCCCCTCGTCCTCGGGCCACAGCCGGGCTGGGTGCCTATTCTTGACAGGGTGTCGCTGGGCAGCCCTGGCCGACCTCGAACTCGTCACCCTCCTGCCTCGGTCACCCGGAGTGCTGGGGCGTCAGGTGAGGTCACCTCGACTTTCAACCCGCTGCTGTTTGAAGCCACCAGGTCGGGGTCCTTTATATGGCCGCCACGCCCCCGTCCCCGCACCCCAAATGATTCCTGCCCCTCCCCTCGGAGGAGGCAGAAGGGCAGACAGACAGGTTTGTCCTCGGGGACCGTGGCTCTGACACGCCCAGAAACGCTGGTGGCTGTTTTCTTTATCGTGGGTGTCAGCTCGGATTCTTTCGGGTTTTGCCGTTCGTGTCTCACTCCCCGATGCCTGCTGTGGAGCTGCCTCGGTTTCCCCTCGGTGACCGTCTGCCGCTGTGCTCCTCCGACACTTCGTAGGTGTTCTTTATGGACGTTGGCTACTAGTCCTTCAGCCCCCCCGTGTTAGCAGGACCGGGCACACGGGGGACAGGGGACATCGTAGCCGTCTGTCCTCCCCATCTTGTGGTCCACTGAGACGTGCAGCTCACACAGAGGACCTTTTTCTTTCTTTTCTGAATGCTTTTTTATCATGAAAATCTCCAAAAGGAAATTAACCCCCCCCCAAGCTGACTCACAAGTGGGGGACAGCTCGTGAGAATCGCAAATGTCTCCCAGAAACTCCACCTGGCCACCTCGGCCCTGCGGAGGAGGCGTGGTCACCGGCTGTGTCCTCGTCACCCGTCTCCTAAAACTGGCACTGCCACCACCTCCAGGGAGCCCCGTGTCACCCGGTGTCCACGCTCCAGGGGGACAGGCCAGGGTCCTGCAAGGGCCACTTCCACGGTGACTGTCCCTGTGCTTGTGACAAGGGGACAAGTGCCTCATAAATTGGTGTCCCCGGACCCCCTCCTCAGGTTCTGTCCCTTTGAGCCCTGGATCACCCCCGTCCTGAAGTTGCCCAGGGCTGCTGCCGCTCATTAGCATAGATGTCAGCTCATTAGCATGGGGCGTTGCCTCATTAGCATACGGCGTATCAGCTCTTACCATAGACGGCTCATTAGCATACAGACTCATCCTCATTAGCATAAGGGAGCTGAGCTGGGAGGGACCCAGGGTTTTGGCGCAGTGATGGTGCAATGCAAATTTCCCAGGTTCAGAGCGTCGCACCTTTCCCACGGGGACATCAGGGGACATCGGCGGTGGGGCCACCGCAGCCTCTGGGCCTCCGGCAATGGGATGAGGCCCCCAGGTCCCCTAAAACCTGAAGCCATCGCTGCTCCCACAGACCCCAGTGTGGGGTCCCCAGCACCTCCTGTCGGTGACCCTTGTGCCCTGCGTGCTCCTCTGGTCCCCCATGACCCCCTGCCCGGCCTCCTCGCCCCAACACGGCTCTGGAACAGAAGTCAGAAGTGGATGTTGTGCTGGGGACGCGACCTGGAACCGGCTGGTACCGGCCCATTGCCACGACTGGCCACTGGGTGACAGGGACGGCCTGGAGTGTCCCCTCACTGGTACTGGTGACAGCGTGATGGTGCATCTGTCCTTTAGGTCAGCTGATGTCAGCTTAAGACAGACAGACAGGGTCAAGCAGACAGAAGGCACCGCCCAGCCGGGTCCACCTGTCCCTCCTGGTGGCCGCTGGGGCCCAGGCAAGGGACAGAACCAGGCCCTGATTGTTAAAGGGGATCCACCCCCAGCCGCACCTGCCAGCCCACAGGGCACAGAGGGGAAACTGAGGCTAACCTTTGTCCGTCCCGGCCCAGGGCCGGAAGTCCCATGTGACCCAGGGGACCCCAAATTTCATGAGGCCCCCGCCTCATGGACTGTCCCCTGCAAATGTCAAGGGACTTCGGGTGCCATGAGGTGAGGGTGGCCTGGCACCCCAGGACCTTTGCACGAGCCGTGCCTCCCGCTGGGGACCGGGAACATGTGGAAGTCACCAGACCAGGCTGGTCCCCTCGGAAATGGCTGGCCCATGTCACTGTAAACAGTCAGTGTCCAGAGACGTTGTCACAATGTCCAGCAAGGTGCCAGCCTGACGTGGCTTCTCCGTGACCCCATATCTGGTCACTCGATCCTCGGTAAACACCGTCCTGAGGCGGTGGACGGTGCTGACGGCGGTTTTGTGACACCCAAGGAGCCTGGCGCTGGCTTTGCCCTGTGGCTCTGTAAACCAGTCACTTGTCACCGACCAGTGTGGCCACAGAACTGGGTCACTTCTCCCTGCCAAGTCCAAGCTCGGAAAACACCAGGCTGGCGATGTCACTGTCACCGGCCCGGGTCCCAGGGAGCGTCCACGGGGCCTGCATTGTGAGGAACTGAAAATTCCTCATGTCCCATCTTTCCTGTCCCCTGAGGACTCTGCGACATTAATCAGTGTCACAAATAGTCTCATTGGTCCCCCACGAGCCTCCTACACCTCATGCAAGGCTGGGAAGGCAGGGAGGCCAGGGTGAGGCTGGCACGGGGGGAGATCAGGTACTGTCCCCAAAAGTCACTTTGTGGCCCCGTAAGCCACCAAAGGCCAACAAGGCAGCAGCTGGGTTGATGCTTCCTCTGTGCACAGCAGACAGGGACATTGCAGGTGGGGTTTTGAAGGGTGAGTAGAAGTTTTGCTATCAAAAGCCAGGCATCCTAGGAGGCCCACACTGGGCCCAACGTCCTCTGTGGCACTGACCGGGGGGTCAGGGGTCCCTGGACAGTCAGTGTCCTGTTCCCGTTGAGGCTGGAACCGTGACCCCCTGGGCCTTCTTGCCTCTGGGGTGACCTCCTCTCCACACATCAAAACCCAAACGTCTCAAGAAGCCATCCCGGAGCCCTCAGTCCCCATCCTTCCCTTGGAGAGGTCAACATCCCTCTCTGTCCCTTACCAGTGTCACCTGTCCATCCAGTGTCACCAGTCCCTACCTACTCCATCTCGAAAGGCTCACCTTGGCCTAACCACAAAGTGGACAAAAAAGGGGGGTGGTGGGGGAGGACGCCCCGCCTAGACCCCTGTTTAAGGACCTCGGTCAGATCCCCTTCCTGCCCAGCCTTGGACACGCCACCGTGCCTCAGTTTCCCCACCTGTCTCGGCTCAGCCATCCTCGCCTCCCCCTCCCCCAGGCCCTGTGGCCTGAGTCATCGCTTCTGGAAAGGTTTGGGGACTTTCCTGAGAAGGGTGGGGTGACTGCAGCCTGTGCCAACTGGTGTACCCAGGCAGGGGCGGGGTTAAAAATGGTCACCCAGCGCCTTCCTGTGTGCGGGGGACACTGGCGACACAGCCAGGCCCACACAAACCTGGTGGCCGCAGGACCACGCAGGCCAGGCCGGACCTGGAGCTCAGAACGAGGGAGGCGGGAGCAGGTGCAAAGGTCCTGGGGTCCGTCGCTCTGGAGGGGTCCAGGGGCTGCGCTGGAGGGGACAGGGCCACCGGACAGGCCATCCCGTAACCCGAGCCCAGCAGGGACATGTGCCCCTCCCTCCCGCCCACAGCCCAGTGCTCGGGACAGAATGTGCCCAGGGGACAGCGGGTGGTGGCTGTGCCTGGTGGCCCCGTGGCTGTCGGGATTCCTGAACAGCAGCCCGGCTGGGCCACCTGCCAGTGCTGGAGGGAAAACAAGTGACCGGGGGTGGCCGGGCCACAGCCAGGCAGGCAGGGTGGCCCGGTGTCTGACCGCATGTGTGGTGGGTCTGAATTCAAGGGGGTCCCTTGCCCATCAGGATCTTCGTCTGTAACGTCAGTTAGTCAGTCCACAGCTTACCTGGTGCCAACTGGGGACAGAGCCGTGGCCTGGCCCTGCACTCACTGTGTCAGACAAAGAAGTGGATGGATATCTAAGTGGGATCGCATAGTGGAAGACCATGGGGACAGTGGAAGGGAGGGTGGAGGGGTGGGTGATGGCTTTAGTCAGGAGAGTGGGTGACACTGGGAAGGTGACGCCATTGTGCAAAGAGGAGCCGGCTATAAGGCACAGCGCGGGCAAAGGCCCTGAGGTGGGGCTAGAAGGGGGCGGAGCCAGATGGGCGTGGCCTCCCGCAGGGGCGGGGCCTGAGTCTCAGCTTGAGGAGCGGATACTTCCGTTGTGGGTGGGGCCTGCATTGTGGGCGGGGCCTAGACACAGGGGCGGGGCCTGAGTCTCAGCTTGAGGAACTGATACTTCCTTTGTAGGTGGGGCCATCATTGTGGGCGGGGCCTAGACACAGGGGCGGGGCCTGAGTCTCAGCTTGAGGAACTGATACTTCCTTTGTAGGTGGGGCCTGCATTATGGGCGGGGCCTAGACACAGGGGTGGGGCCTGAGTCTCAGATTGAGGAACTGATACTTCCTTTGTAGGTGGGGCCATCATTGTGGGCGGGGCCTCGGCTCAGGGGCCGGGCCTGAGTCTCAGCTTGAGGAGCGGATACTTCCGTTGTGGGCGGGGCCTGCATTGTGGGCGGGACCTAGACACAGGGGCGGGGCTTGAGGCCTGAGCGTTGGGCCTGGCCTCCAGCGTGCAGGTTTTATTCACTTGTTCCTTTTGGACCTGGCCTCGCTGGACCTCATGCCCAGGGTCACAGGCGTGGCCGCCAGGGCCGGTTTTGAGTGGCGGCTCCATCAGTGTCACAGTGAGACACTGTGTCATCTCATTCTCTCCTGCTCACTTTGCCCACGTGAGCCGTTAAACACGGGGAATATTACTCAGCCTGGAAAAGGGAAGAAGCACTGATCCAGGCGGCCGCGTGGGTTGAGGGGAAGCCCCTTTGGAGGATGGAAGGTGTGGAATCATTTTGAAATACGGAGACTATATACGGGGGGTGGGTGAGGTGTCCAGGGCCTGGTTTATCCCCCAGCTGGGCCTCAGTTTCCCCCTGTGAAGGCTCGGCCCCTTGATTCTCACTGGGCAGGAACTCTGTCCCTCAAATGTGGTCTGAAACCACACACTAACAGCTGCGCACAGAACCTTTTATTTTGTAAAAAAAATGAAATAACTGTAAACGAGAACACATCTTAACATCTTAAGGCCTCTCGGAAATGCAGGGCGGGGGGGGCTGGTCCAGCTCCCCAGGGCACGGATGGGGGGGGTCCTCCAATGTGTCACCCCAGGCTGGTCCTGCCTGTCCCGTCCTGATCTGGGGTTTCCTGTCATAAGTCCTGGGCAACCGATCTGTCCTGAGGGACTTGGAAGAAGAAGTCCCTGGGCCAGGAGTCTGTCCTCTTCAATCTTCAAAGGCCACAGCCGCTGTTCTGGCCACCCAGAGGCCGGACAGAGCTCCAGTGACCTGCTTTCCATAGTCCCTTTCCCCAGGCCGACGTCACTGCCACCTGCCCTCTGCGCCCCCCGTTCTGAGGCTGCCAGCCTCACTCAGCTCTGAAGTCCTGCACCGACTTTCTCCACTTGTCTGCTTGCCGAGCTCCTATTCATACGACAAAGGTCTCAGGCAAAATGCCCTTCCCCTCATTCTTCTTCTGCTTTTTCTCCTTTCTCCCAGCCTGGGTCCCCCTGGTTCCACACGACTGGAACGGTCTATGCCTGGGCACAGTCAGTCTGGGACTCTGCTGGACATTGGAACACCACAGGAGGACAGCCAGCCTGGTATCTCCTTGTCCCGTGTCACATCAAGACTGCTTTTCCCCAGGTTCAATGCAAAGTCATCGTAAGTGGACACACAGCTGTAGCCTAGCTTGTCCAGGCATCCTCTAGCCACTCAGCAGGTCATGGCCTCCGAAGACGGGTTGGGATCCTCCTGAAGGGGACATGCCCATGAAGCCATCACGCGCCCCCCCCCACTGCCACCCTCACTGTGCCCAGGAATATACCTGGCAGACAGGGGCACCAGGAGGGCATGGGTTCCGAATGTATGCATAGGAGTTCGGTTTTTCTTTTGTTTTGTTTTGTTTTTTCTGGACACAGGGTCTCACCGTGTAGCCCAGGCTGGCCTGGACCTTGGCACCTCCTCCTGCCTGGGTCTCCCCCGTGCTGAGGTCTCAGGCTGGGTAATTTAAAATCCCCCTAACCAGGCGTGGGGTGGGTGGTGGTGGGGACAAAGTGACACGGTCCCACCCCGGGGCACTGACCTCGGAGTAGAGGGGCGGCGGGCGCAAGCGGAATTCCTGGATGTAGAGAAAGTAGGAGCCGTCCAGGCACAGGCCGGGGTCCTGTGGTGGGAATGGGCTCGGCACGGTGGCCGTCACCTCCTCTGTCACCACGTCCGTGTACTCAGGAGGGGCTGGAAGCAAGTGGTGGGTGAGCAGGACAGCTGCGGGGCTGTGGGGCTCTAGATGACCTCATTATTCCTTTTTTGGTGGCCCTGGGCCACCCAAACCCAGGGCCTCAGGCTTACTAGGGTTGCTAGGCAGGGGCTGTCGCCCCCGAGCCACTGTGCCAACCCCTGTGCCTGGTGACCTTTCCCATAGGGTCTCACATTTCTGCCCTAGGTGACCTGGACCCTTGTCCTCTGCACTACAGCCAGTGACACAGCTGAGGACGTGGACACTGGAGGTGAGGGGGGCACCTCTGCCCACTGTCCACCCGCCAAGGCATGGCGTCCTCACCCTCGGGGGGCTCAGGCAGCGCTCCCGGCCCCCAGTCGAGCAGGAAGGCGGCCTGGCTGCCCACGCTGGACGAGCGGCTGCTGAAGGGGTGCAGGGGGACCGTGCCGACCACCAGCGGCAGCTCCAGCCGCAGCTTGGACGCGCCAGGGATGTCCACGCTGACCTGGGGACAAGGACGCACGGTGGGCGCACGGCCTCTAGGCCGCCTCCTCACCTGCACCCCGCGTCCCCTGCGCCCCTGCGCGCCCCGCGTCCCCTGCGCACCCCGCGTCCCCGAGTCCACTGCGTGCGCCGCGTCCCCTATGCGCCCCGCGCACCTGGAGCGAGTAGGCGACGTGCAGCACGCGGCAGTGCAGGATGGACGGCGCCAGCGGCGGGATGCGCAGTGCGGGGCCGCGCCACGGCGTCCTCTGCCCCGCGCCCACGGGCTCCCCCGCCACGCTGGCCACCACCGCGTGCTTCTGCTTGCGCGCGCCGCGGGCCACGAACGTCTGCGTTTGCACCAGGGCGGCGCGCGGGAGTACGGGGCGCACGCAGCCGTTGTCCACCTCGGCGACGATGGCGATCACCTCTCCTGCGCAGACGGCGGCCTCAGTTTCCCCCCCACGCCTCCTTCCAGAGCCCCAGCCGCCCTCCGCCCGGCCGCTCGCTACCTGGCGTGAAGCCCTTGCGGTCGATCTTGGCCGACAGGGACACGAGGCCGCGGGCGCAGTACCAGGGCCGGGCCACCTTCTCGCGGGTGCCCGCCTGAGGGGCCTGCGGGTGGGGGACAGGGACACGCATGCGTCTCTTGGTGTCCGCTAGGCCCCTTGCGGTTCCTAGCGGCCATGGCCAAGCCTGCGGTCACCCCAGGGCCTTTGCACCTGCTGAGCCCTCCTCCCCAGGGACTCGGTTTTTTTCAACAACCCTCGTGTCCCAGCTTCTAAACTCCAAAGCGCGCGGAGCAGCCCCGGCATCAGAGAGGGTGAAACACCTGCCCAGAGCCACACAGCACACAGGTGCAGCCGGCATTGGCACCCAGCTCATCAAAGGTCCCACTCTCCTCGTCACATCTGCCTCCGGGAACCCCAGTGACCCCCACTTTGTGGCGGGAGTGACAGCCGGCCCTTCTCACCAGCAGGGCGGGCGTGTTGATGTCCAGGGGCTCAATGACCGTGAACGCCTTCCTGGCCCGGCGCACAGGGAACCAGGGCCGGTGCAGGGTGGCCTTGACGCAATAGCGGACATGGCCATGCTTGCCCTCGAAAGATGTCACCAGGGCGCTGGGGGACGGATGGAGGGACACGATCTCAGGGCAGAGACCTAGGTGAAGCGAGGTCCCCAACGTGTCGGGGGAGCCCCGGGCACCCCAACTTACAGGGGCAGCTGGAAGCTGAACGGGAACTCGTGGCGCCCCGCAGGCAGCGTCGTGGTGGCCCCGGTGTCTAGGTCGGAAAAGGTGGGGGGTGGTGGCTCAGTGGCTGCGCGCGGGGAACTCGGGGTGCGCCAGGCGCGCGCGGGGCGAAGGGGGGGGTGCGGGTCCCCCAACGTGTACCTGGCGCCAGCAGCGTGGCGCGGTGGCTCAGGAGCTCCACGCACTCGCTGTAGCTGTGCGTGTACGCGGTGCTCGCGCCCGCGCTGCGCGACTCGGTCCAGTGCACGTGCGCGCGGCCCCGCGCGCGCAGCCCCAGGGCGCCCACGCGCGCCGCTCCCGTCAGCTCCAGCCACACCCGGCCCGCCACGACCTGGCCGCCGCTGAACACCGGCTCGGCGCCCGCACTCGCGCCATCCAGTCGCACCGCAAACGCCTTCACCTGGCCGAACACCATCGCGCGCCCACCCTGGCTTCGAACCCGCGAGCGGGAGAACGGCGACGGCCCCCCAAAACGCGAGCGTAAACGCATGGGGTCCACAGCGCCAGAGACTGACTCCGCCAAGAGTGCGGGACGCCGCTTATATAGACCCAGGAGTGGTGGGCGTGGCCTCACGCGAAAGCCTCGCCCCCGCGGAAGGGATTCCACCAATAGCACTACGAGGAGGCGTGGCCTCACAAACAGCGTGGAGTCTATAAAACGCTGGTGCGCGGCCGCGCTGCGCTCTTAGCTCGCGCCCTCGCGGTGCGCGCGGGGACCCCCAGGGTTAAGAGGGGAAACTGAGGCCCTGAGGCCGGGCATGGATCACCGCGCAGCCCAGCTCCACCCCTCCAAGGCACCGCGCTCTGGATCGTCAGCTCGCCCCAGCTGTCCCTTGTCGCCTGCTGTCCCCTCCCCACCGCTCGCCTGCTGCAGACTCCTTTTCCCCGCGCATCCCCAGCCTGCGTCCCCAGGCAGAGACGGGCGCAGGGCGGGGACGCCCAGCCATCCTCGGGTCCCTCCTGGGCCTCAGTTTCCCCATAAGAGCCTCTTGGGGCTCCGCCATGCTCCCCACCCCCTTCCCCGTCCCCCGGGTGACAACGGGGACCCCAGAGGCCTCGCCACCACCAATCGGGTCATAAAAAGCCAGGTCCAGCTGCAAGAGGCGCAGCGGAAAGGGACCCCGGAAAGGGGGACTGAGACGCTTCCCAGGGCCAGGTGGGGCCTGGAGAGGGAGGGACGAGGACACAGTGGCTCTGAGGGGACCAGTGACCCCAATTCCTCTCTTGCCCCTTCCTTTGTCCCCATGCTTGGTGAGGGGCGTCCCCCCCAACCCTCCCGTGGCCCCTTGGACTGCGTGGCCGGGGGATTCGGGGAGATGCTGGCCTTTGTCCCCCCATCTCCTCCCCCCTGGGGCCCAGTGGCACCGTCTTCTTGTGGGGTCCAAGCTGGTGTCTGAGGCTGGCCACACCCCGCTATCTGCGGTGGACAGACGTCCGGCTTGTCACAGGAGGCCAGCGTCCACCCAGTATCGAACCCACGACCCACAGGGGACCCTTGTCATTCTGTCACAGACGACCCGTCCCCTCTCCCACCATTTCCTGCAATCCTGGCCACCTCCCTCTGAGCCTCAGTGTCCCCCACCCCAGCCCTGGACACAGTCCGAAGGCCAGTCACAGTGGTGGTTGATTGAATCATAGTCCCTGTATACAGCAGGTGCTCAATATGTGTGCAGGGAACACAGAGGGACCTTTGCAGGTCACCTGCCCCTCTGGGCCATGACCCGCCAACCCGGCTGGACACTGGCACTCCGGGGTTCATGGTGACCAATGGCCGAAAGCGACAAATGTTCCACTTATCCTCTGGCCACGTCCTCTGCTCTGTGGCTCCCAGGTGCGACCGGCACCGATGTCACCAAGGAGCTGTCCACATGGTGTGGTGGTGACCGGAGTCCCCGGCCCAGTGACAGGGGACACTTGGAGGTCCAGCCCGGCCACTCGGGTCCCCTGGGCCCAATTCAGCTGAGCCTCGTGAGCCGCGTGGGACATGGAGGTGACGGCCACACGAAGGCCAGGACACAGGGTCCAGCGGTGGAGGGACCCCGGTCACCCGCAGTCCGAGGGGGCTTCACGTGGCCGCTGGGGACTCTGGGCCTCGGGTCCCGGCCCTGACACTGGACACGCGTGCATGGCCTGGGCGAGGAGGCCAGGCAGGGCCTGCAGGGCGGTGACCAGCGTGTCCAGGCGGCACTCGCCTGCCTGGTTGTCACACGCGGAGCCTGGGGACAATTCTGGGCCCTGGCGGGAGGGAGGGACAGACAGACAGACAGACACAGCAGAGAAAAAGCAAAAGGGAATTTTAGGCTCAGCGCAGGACGGTGACACAGGCCACCTGCCACCTCCCGCAAGTGCCACCAGGGCCAGCCGGGGACATCCCTGCCTTGTGTCCCTTCTGGCTCCAGAGGCCCAGAGAGGCTTTGCTGGATGGGGAAACGGAGGCAGGAGGCTCGCTTGCTCCCATAAGGAGACCTGGTCCCCCCCAAACCCCTAAAGCTGGGGTGTGGCTCTGAGGCCCTGGGTTCATCTCAGACCCACAAACATGTGGGTGGGACCAGGACACAGGCAGCAGGGGACAGCGTGTGGCAGGGTCCAGGGCCAGCACTCAGGGTGGTGTTTGTTGAGTGACTGTATGAGCACATCGGGATGGCTGTGACAATGCCAGCTCCCACGTTTACAAAGTGTCAAGATCCACAGCCCAGGGCCTGGTGGGGACCCAGTCTTCAATGCTCGGGTCCCAGTGTCACCGGGGGTCTCGGTGGGGGATACGGAAAAGTCAGGGCAACGGGGTGCCAGCCCCCCCAGGCACCATTGCTACATGTGGGAGAACTGGGGTGTCACCCAGTTGTGCAGTGCTTGATGGGTACTCGGGAATGTCTCCCCGGTATCCAGGTGCTGCATCTCACGCCTGTAATCGATTGCATATTGGGTGGTGAGCTTCCTGGCGGCCAAGGTGAAAAGGGGAACGTGGCTTAAAGTCTGCAAGTCGTTTTGTTATACCCATTGGGAACGCATGACCTGCTACCCGGACCAGAGTCTTTTTGTCCTATGCAGCGTGACTGACTGACTGACTGACTGACGGACACGGGAGGGGAGGGCGCGAGGCGCGGGACTCAGTGGTGGACGGCTTGGAAGAACTGAGGCAGCGTCTGCGGGCCCCGACCGGGTCCGGCCGCCTCGCGTGTCTGTGCGTGAGCCACGCTTCCCTGAGGGCGGTGGTGGCCGCCTTTTTGACCTGGAGACGGACGGACGGACGGAGGACAGTTGCTCAGGTGGCACACAAAACCAAGGGAGCTTCTGGAACGTGCCAGAAAAAAACTGGCGTCCCTAGGGTTCTCTCCGCGCAGGGGGGAAACTGAGGCACACAACGTTCCAACCGCCAAGGTTACAGAGTTTGTGACCAGTGGTGGGGGGGGAGGGGGACAAGCGGTGGCCACTGTCCTCACCCGCTTGGTCAGTTTTGCGAGTCCCTCGTGAAGTTGTGCGTGTGCTTCTCGGCCTTGGTCAGTTCCAGCTTTCGGGCCACCACGGCCACCACGGTCACCACCAGTGCCGTGCAGCCGGCGCCCTGTGTGCGGAGGTGGTGGGGTGGGACTGATCAGTGGCCGGCTCAGGGCCGCCTCCTCCTCCTCCAGGAAGCCCGCCGTGATTTCTCCTCCCTCCTGCTTATGACCGGGGGTCTGTCCCCAGCCCTGACCCCCATCAGCCCCAGGGTGGACTTGGATGCCACCAAGGAGTGACCAAGGCGACTCCCTGAGGACCTCAAAGCTACTTTTCAAGCAAAAACCCAGAACAGAGCAAGCTGCTAAGACGGGTCCACGTGGAGTACAACACAGCCAGGAAAAAGGACAGGAGGAGCCCACAGACGCGCACGGTCCAGGCGGCGAGGACCCAGGAGGACGCGCTGAAGGCCAGCAGCACGGTGCCCGGGCACACGGTCGTGAGTTTGCTGGTGACGAACCGGGCCTTGAAGGTGACCCTGTCCAGGGCCACCCACGCCGTCCACCTGCACCGTGGTGCACGCCTGTAATCCTGGCCGCCCGGGAGGCTGCACTTGGGAGGATCGTGATTTGAGGCCGTGTTTTTTTTTTTTTTTGAGGCGGGACCGGGATTTGAACTCAGGAGCCACATCCGCCGTAGGCCTGGCGCTCCGTCCTCCCGGCGTCCACCTTGGGCATCACTGGGATCACAGGCGTGAAGCCCAGGCCCTGGCGTGAAATCGGCAAAACCCGGGGACCCCGGTGGCCGGCAGCTGGGAGGGACGGAGCTGGCCGGGGTCCTTTCCAGGGGACGATGGGGACCAGACCTGTAATGAGGCATTACAGGGCACGGCGGGGGGACAGTGGGAGCTGACCGCGGGGGTCCCCATGGCTGCCCCTGTCCCCACACTGAGCCCTAATAACCCCAATGTCCCCAGGCTGCACCCTGGTGTGACAGTCAGGATGGACAGAGACCACAGGACGCTCCCAGCTGGCCAAGTCCCCGTCCCTGTCCTTGGGCTGGGGTGACCGCTGGGGGTGACAGTAGCCCTGACGTCCGTCCCTGACCCCTGTCACCTGACCCCAAATCCCGGCCCTGACTTCCTTCTCCAAGCTGAGCCTCAGCCAGTGTCCACTGTCACCACCACCCACAGTGTCCCAGGAGGACGGTGACGTCCACGCTTGGACCCTCTGACCGTCTTCCTTAGCCGGGCTGGAGCCTGGGGACATCAGAGACCATGGGTGTCCACTGAGACCCCCTGCGTCATTCAAAGCCCCAAACATGGAGGCGGTGAGCCAGGGCCGTCCACGGCAAGCCACACGGCCTGGGGGCGTGGACACAGGTGACAGGCGAGGCTCAGAGAGGGCCAGCACCTGGTCCAAGGATGCACAGCCAGAATTAAAGTGGTTCCAGCACCAAGGTGGACGCCAAGCAGAGCAGCCCAAGTCCCATGCCGAGGGTCACAGCGGTCCCCGCACCCCATGTCCCCCGCGCGCCCAAGAGCGTCCCCTGCTGCCCAGGGCGCGCGGGGGGGGTGGGGGGAAGGGAGGGGAGAGAAGGGGGCGTGGCGACGCCGCTGATTGGCCGAGCCCGGCTGGCCCCGCCCCCGGCGACCGCTCAGACCCCGCCCCCTCTCGCCCCCTATTTAAACACAGCGTCGCTTCTCGCACGCATTTTCAGACCAAGCGGTAGGGGTGGGGAATTCGGGGTTCCCCCAAAACGCCGCTCCCCAAAACAGGGCACCCCGACTTCACGGCCCTGCGTCCTGGGGGACTCTCACTGCGGGACACGGGCACGGGGTGCGGCAAGTGGGGTTCCCGGGCATCTTCTGGGGTGACCACTGCAAGCCACCCGGGGACATCAGGACCCCAAATGTGACCCCTAACAGCCAAGCACGTACCAGTGGGGTCACCAGGCCTGGGGTCCCCAAAACAGCTTCCCCAGCACCCAGGTGGCCAAACCTCACGTGTCCAACGCCACCGCGACTGGCGCCACCCGCCCCGTGCCCAGCGCTGGGCACCACCAGCCTGACCACCGGGGGACCCGGGGACGCCCCCAAACCTGCCCACATCCCTGCTGTCCTCTTGGGAACATTAGTGTGCGCTTGTCACTGCCCGGCACCAGGGTTCCTTCCCTGAGCCCAGGAAAAGGTTCTGGGAAGGTGGAGATGGACAGATGGACAGATGGGCAGATGGGTGGGTGGGTGGGTGGGTGGTTAGGGACGCTGGTGGCCCCTACTGAGAGACACAGGACCGGACCTCTTCCCCATCTTCAGAGCCTCATCCCAGTGCTGACCGCCCTGTCTTGTCCAGGTAACAGTGGCCTGCATGGCCCCTATGGTGTCCACACGCATTGGCTGGGTTCCTGTGGCCCCAGGTGACAGAAGGAGGTTCAAATCCCAACCCCACCAAAATAAAGTAAAACTTTTTAAAGGGCTCGGAGCGTCGAGCTCCGTGGTACAGCTGCTCCCCTCCCGGCCTCCCTCATTTTGTTCCAGTCACACCGGCTTCCCCCTGCTGTCAGCCACACCAAGCTGGCCGTCACCTCAGGACCTTAGCACGTGCCGTCCCCTCTGCTGGGCACGGTGTCCCTCTGCCTCTTGCCTCCGTCATTCCTGCTCTGCTTTCAGGTCTCGGCTGCAGGGTCACCTCCCTGGAGAGGCCCCCTCTGTCCACCACAGGCAGGGGACTCTCCCCTCCCCTGGTCACGCACCGCCGCGTCCCACTTTCTCCCACCTTCTTCACTGACATCCCATGAAACTCCACAAGGCTGCACACACAGCTGTCTCAGTCCTTGTATGTCCCCAGTGTCCAGCCCAGGGCCTAGCATGCAGGAGCTAGCTGCTGAGTGTTTGTTGATTGACTAAATGATCACCGCATTGTCTGGGTGACCCCGATGTCAGTCAGTGATGGAAGAGAAAGGAAAGGGGTGAAAGTGCAGAGGGGAGAGGTCAGGGCCACTGCTTCCCACCTGGTCACCTGCTTCAACTCTGCCCTTGTAAGCTGTGTGACACTGGGCAGGACACCCAACCTCTCTGAGCCTGTCTCCTACCCTTTGGTGACAGGAGGAAAGTGACAGTGACTCCTGTGAGCCCTAGAATTGGATCATTGCTATTATTGACATTTTTTTTTTTTTTGAGACAAGGTCTCATTGTGCAGCCCAGGCTGTGCTGGAACCCTTGGTCCTCCCACCCCCACTCCAGCCATGGCCACCACGCCCGGCTGTCACAATTCCCAAAGGTGGCCTGGCCATGGCCACACTCACCCTGGGGTGCTGAGGTCCCCCCCGCTGCTGGCTGCCCGGGGTCCTGTCCCGGTCACTCCCGCTCGGTCACCGCTGGCCTGTGGTCCTGTCCTCTCAGGACCTGCAAGGACCCGACTCTGTGTGTCAGGTGGAGGCGGTGGCGGGGACAAGGATCCCACCCACCAAGGCCTAAGAGGCTCTGGAAGATTTAAGGGACGAAAATCAGTGCAGGGCCAGGTGACGGTGGGCACGCCTGTAATCCCAGCCATTCCTGTCGGTCCCCCTGGCTGTCCACAGTTCCTCCTGCTTTGAGGCTGGAAGGGGACACGGCTGTGAACTTGAACGTCCAGCTGTCCTGTCTCTCACCAGAACCTGGGGAGGGGGCAGTGGATGGCTTGGGGTCTCTTGTCCCCGTGGCCCTGGGGAGGGGACCTCGGGCTGTCCAAGGTCACCAGCAGGTGCGGGGGATTGGTTCTGGCTGGGTTCATTTGCTCACTCAGCGAGAAACTCCTGTGACCTTTGGGGATCCCTTTTGACGAGACCTGGGGCTGATGGAGAGGGGACAGAGGAGGGGACACGAGGGGGGGACCAGATCCCAGAGCCTAAGGGAGGACACGGGGCCGGCCAGGCTCCCCAGTGCTGTTCTAGCTGGGCCTCTGGCTGTTGGGGAGACCGGAGTTGTTAAAATCTGGGGCCAGCCAACCTGCAGGAAGCTGCCCGGCGCTGCCCAGCTGGGTGACCTCGGGCAATGCCAACCCTCTCTGGGCCTCAGCCCTGCGTTGTATAATGGGGTGGGGGGACCCCGAGAAAGAGCAGCGGGGACCGCACAGGGGAATCCCCGCTGGCCAGCCTCAAACCTGCGCGGGAGGACAGGAGCCAAGGGGGAACAAAGGGGTGGTGGCCGCCAGTGCCCCCATGCAGTGAGTCCCTGTCCCTCCCCTCCTGGGATGTGGACAGTGGGGACTCCAGTTTAGGGGTGCGGACCTCTGGTGCATGGCCAGCCGGTCCCCTGGAGGAGGTGTCCGCGCCGGACCCCCAGCCCTGCTGCCCGTGATGTCCACTCACCGCTGGAGTCCCGCGCGCAAAGCCACAGAGCTGACCCCCGCCCCGCACCCCGACCAGCCAGCCAGGCAATGGACACGCAGCGAGAACCCAGCCTCTCAGCGCTGTCCCCAAGCCAGGACAGCAAACAAGGCCACTGGCGGGATTCCCGACTACCGCTGGCTCGCCCCCAGGCGCGTGTTTTACAAACGGGGAAACCGAGGCACGGGGCAGCGGGGGCGGCAGCCAGAGGGAAAGAACGGGGCCGAGCCAGGGACGCGAGGACGCTGAGGACAAATGAAGCCTACGCCCGGCTCGGGGCTCTGGGGACTGGGGGATCCCGGGGAGGCAGGGGGAGGGGGACACTCGGAGGTTCCCGCAGCTGGCGGGTGAGGCCACCTTGGTTGGAAGGTCCCAGCAGGGGGGACAGGGGACTTCAGACGGTGGGAGGACGAAGCATAGCCAACTTCACCATCTCAGACTGGGCTGGTGACGCGCCCCTGCCCACCTCTCCATGTCACCTGCGCCCCAGGGTCCCCATTGCGCCCGGTGGCCCAGGCCACTCTGCAAATTAGAGCCACGTGGTTCCTGGGGACGGATAAAGGGACCCTTCCTTGGGCGACATGGCCGTGGCCAAACCCCTCCCTGAGCCTCAGTTTCCCCCTGGCGCATCTGTCCAGCTCTGAGTCTGTGCGCCTTGGCGTCCTCTTGCTGTTCTCCTCCTCCAGTGTCCCCCCCAAACGGGGCGCCCTCCCAGGACACCCGCACAGTCCCGCCCCGCATCTTTCTGGCCCCCACCCACCTTCCACCACGGTCTGGGCAGGCAGTGCGGGGTCCTCCCCGCAGCCGGGGGGCTTCTGTGATTCTCCATCGTCATGCTTTTTTTTCTCGTTGTTTTCCCCACCCCGCTGTCTTCTTGCATAAATTCTAAAATTAGGGCTCCCCTCCCCGGCCCCCCGACCCGGGCGCCGTGACTGGCGCCGCGCTGCCCCGCGGGCGGGGATTCCGGGGTGCGGGGGGCGCGCGGGGCTGCGCGCAGACGCGCATTGTGCAGCTAGGAGCCGTGGCAGGGGGGCCAGGGAACAAAGGGGACAGACAGGGTATGGGGTCTGCACAATCGAGGCACAGCGCGGGGGCCGTGGATGAGGGGGTGACTCTCTGTCCCCCTAAAAAATCTAGTGACCCCTGCTGTGGTCAGATATCCTGAAAAAGTGGGAGCCGGGGGGTCCCCCACCCCCCGACATGGAGGGAGTCTTTGAACCCCGCAGTCACCCTGTCACTTGCACCCTCCCCAGTCACGAAGGTGGCAGTGTCCCCAGTGTCCCCTCCAACCTCTCCGTGACGCATCTATAGATTTCCGTCCTCACTCGTGTGGCAGGTCACATCCCCACCCCGAACCCCTCCCCGGTTCCCAGAACCTACGGGAGGACCCCGACATCTCGCAGACTCCATTGTCTGGTCCCCCTACTCCTGTCCTTTGTCCCTGATTGTCCCCCCCAACCCGCCCCTCTCCTGGTCCACCCACCGCCCTGAACACACCCAGCTTCTCTCTGAACGGTCCATCGGCAGGTCCTTCTGCCACAATGGCCGCCCAGGGGGGGCTGTCCCCACCCCGACCCCTGCCTCCTGTCCTCTTCCAAGGTGACCGCCCCCCAGGAGGCGCATGGCCCTGGCTCGCTGTCCTGTCACTCATTCCTCTCTTCCTTCCCCAGAGGGACGAGGGGACAAGTGGCCCTTGGTGTCGCTGACAAAGGAGAGGACAGGGCTGCTCCTGAGGCAGCAGGGGCTTCCCGGCCCCAAATGAAGGTGGCCAGGCCCTTTGGGACATGGCACCGCTGACCCGCGCAGGGGCGTCGCCTCCTAGGACCACCCTGATGGCCGAGCCCAAGTCCACAGTGCCCATCAGGACCTGAGGATGGGGAAGGAGTGGGGGCGGGGAGGCAGGGGACAAAGGTGTCCCTTGTCCCCACTAGGGTCCCCTTGGCTTCCGAGTTCCGGGCCCCATGTCCCCCAACCCCTGCGGGGCGCGCAGCTGACGGTGCCGCCCCTCCCCTCGTGTCCCCTTTGTCCCTCCCGTCCCCCTTGCTGCACCCCCTCCTCCTCCCCCTCCCCAGCCCCGCACTGTCCCCCGAGGGCGCACGCGGGGGAACCCCGGCCGCCATCCCGCCTCCCGCGCAGGCGCGGAGACACCCGGCTTCCCCCAGGCCCCGGCCCGCGCGCGCGGTCGTCATGGCGACGGCGGGAACCTCGGGAAGACCCCCCTCTCCCCGCCTCCCAGGCCATCCCCACTCCGGTTTGAGCCGGTTTCCGCACCCGGCCCGCATGCGCTCGGCGGTGGGAGAGAGGATTCCCCGGCCCCCGGGGCGCAGGGGGAGGGGAAGGGGGGGGGTCCACGCATGCGCATGCGGAGTGGCTTCCCTGCCCCAGCCGGTGCCGCGGGAAATCCGCAGGGGCGGGGCCGGAGAGAGAAAGGGGCAAAAGTGGAACAAACGCTGTCGCCGTCGCCTTTGTGACTGAGGGCGGACCTGCATCCTCCCGCGGGACTTTTATCACCACTGTGCTCCTCTGGTTGTCCCTTGATGGTCCCCCTCCCCCCCTTGCCCTCCCCTCCGACTTCGCTCCCAATTCCGCCATGGCTCCCCAGTGCCCCAAGGGGAACTCCGGCCTCAGTCGCCAGCGTCCAAGGCTGTCCCTCCCGCTCGGTGGACCCCGACCACTGCCCGCCGTGAGGGTCCAGACACCGTCACGTGGGAGGCTCCTTTGCCAAAACGTCAGGACACGCCCATCTCGGGGACGAGGGACTCCACGTGTTTGGCTCTATTTTATAGGGACTGAGGCACTTGCGACCGGCCTTCAGGCAGCGTGGGACTCGAACCCGGGACGTTCGTGGGGAGCTATGTGGACCCACCCCCTTTCTGGCTGGGGCCCCTCAGCCAGTCACCCTTGCCGCTTCTCCCGCGGATTCCCAGCTGTGTGTGACACAGAATGGACGCCTGGCGGTGGCTGTCACCCCCTCCTCAGTGACGCACTCGGCCCGCCTGAGATGCCAGGACGTGGGCACGTGCTGGCTGGGTGTTGGCCCCGAACTAAGGCCGGGGGAGTGCGATCAGCCATTCATTCCTTGCGCAGCTGGTACAGGCTACGCCCCACCCTACGCTGGGTGCTCTCTCGGCCACTGTCATTGTCCCCCGCCCCGCGCGCACGCTCTTCTTCAGCGGCGCCCAGTGATTAATGGCACCCTACCCGAACAGGGAGAGCCGGGACTGCCGGCCTTTCCGTCCGTACCCGGCTGGGGAACTCCTACTCATCCCTCAAAGCCCTCGGCGGTCCACCTGGCTGCCTGTGGGCGGGGCCCAGGTCTGAGCTCTCGGGGTGTCTGGGGGTGGCGGGCTGCATGTTTCGGCAGGCCGAGCCCCTAATGCAGGAGGACCGGAGGACAAGAGGTGCGCCGGGAGCTGGGCGGGTGGACCCGCCTCATGCCTCAGTGTCCCCCATGGCGGGTGATCTCAATTCCTGGCGGGAACGAGGCCGAGGCTCATCGCGCACTGGCTCATGTGACCACCATGTGTGCGGGTCCCCTACCCCGGGCAAGGCCAGCGTGGACACAGGAGAGGACACAGCGGCGTGGCCCTCGGCCATCGCCCTCCCCGTCCTTCGGAGCAGGATCTGAGTTCGAATCCCGCCGTCCTCCCCGTGCTGGGTGACCTCGAGTCCCAGCTGACCCCGGGGAGGTCACAGGTCACCGCCCCCCCACGCGGGGTCACGCACGCACACCGCACGCGGCGTCTCCGCGGGGCCCCGTTTATTGCGCTGGCGGGGATGGGGAAGGGGATGGGCACCGGGACGGGGACAGGGACGTGGACGCGGCCGGTCACTTGGGCGCGTTGAAGGGCAGCGCCCGCTGGTTCATGGGGTTCTCGGGCGCCCGCAGCCACTCCTTCTTCAGCAGCTGCTTCAGCTGCGACAGCCGCATGTTGGGGTTCTCCTGCTTCAGCCGCGGCAGCTGCGCCTCCTCGAAGGCCGTGAAGGCCGCGCGCATGCGCCGCTCGGGGTGCCGGTCCGCCTCCTCCGCCACACTGCGAGGGACACAGCGACCTCAGGGCTGGGCTGCTGGCAGGGCAGCGGGGCTGGTCCCCGAGACCACGGACACGCCCCCAGAGCCAGCCCCGCCCCCGAGACCAGGACACGCCCCCAAGCCAGCCCCGCCCCGAGACCACGGACACGCCCCCAGAGCCAGCCCCGCCCCAAGACCAGGACACGCCCCCAGGACCAGCCCCGCCCCCGAGACCACGGACACGCCCCCCAGAGCCAGCCCTGCCCCGAGACCACGGACACGCCCCCCAGAGCCAGCCCCGCCCCCGAGACCACGGACACGCCCCCAGAGCCAGCCCCGCCCCCCGAGGCTCCTGACACGCCCCGGAGGTAAAGCCCCGCCCCCAGGCGTCAGCCCCGCCCCCGAGGCCAGGACACGCCCACAGGCCTAGCTCCGCCCCGGAGGCCACGCCCCCGCACCCGAGTGCTGCGATGGCGTCCTCGATCGTGCGAGCATCCACGCTGCCGTCCTCGGGTGCGCGTCGGTTCAGATTCTCCTCCAGCGGCACCTCCAGGTGACTCTTGGCTTTCTCGGCTGCAGAGGCGACACGGGGAGGGAGGGGGCGTGAGGGGACACGCAGGACGCAGCCCACGGCACCCCGGCCGCCCCCCTCGGGGAACCACGGCCACACCTGGCTCTTCGCGGGGTGCGTGTTCGCGGCGCAGCGTGTCCTCGATCTGCGCGCGAGTGACTTTGCTGGGCGCCGCCCCGCGGGCCTTGCCGCCCTTGAGCCGGGAGTCCTCCTCCTGCAGCAGCCGCTGCGCCTCCTTCCTGCGCTCCAGCTGCTCCAGGCGCCGCTTCTCCTTCTCCTCCTGTGCGGCACGCGGGTCAGCACCACGACCGCGCAAGCACCCGGGGCTGCACGCGCGCCAGCCCTCACCCCACCCCTCCCCGCGCAGGTGCGAGGACCCTGCGCCAGCGCCGCGCACTCAGTGAAGCCCAGCTCTTCATCGGCGGCCCTCCCTCTCGGTGCGGGAAGAACAGACGGGCCCAGACACTTCCATGGACTGCAGAGGACCTGCGGCCATCAGCGCTGTTTCCGTGAAGTCGGGTTTTAGGGGCGCGCGTCTGGCTCTGCAGCCCAGGCCCGGCTCGAACTCGCTGTCCTCCGGCCCCAGCGTCCCGAGTGCTGGGGTCACTGGTGCGGCCTCCAAGCGTGGCCGGGGTTTCAGTCGGCAGCCATGCTCACCTCCCACTGTGACCGCAGCCCTGGGAGGCTGGGGAGGCCCGGGCCTGGGCCGTATTTCTGAGACACACACTGGACGGTCTGTGCTCGGCCCTGTGCACATCAGTGCGGGACGGAAATGGATTTGCCCTGTGGCAACATTTGATGCCTCCCCCCAAAAAACAAATAGCCAGGAGGAAGCAGGCGGACAGCAACGTCCAGCGGGCTCCAGGGCCACCGGAACCACAGACACAAGTCCACCTACCCAGGACCTTCTGGCACCACGGCCACCAGCGCTGTGGCTGGCAAAGGAGGACGGGAGCCACCTGTTGGGCAGAGCGGGTCAGCAGGAGTGGGAACCTAGGACACCAGGGGCCCCATCTCAGGTCAGCACTGCTCGGTGGGCTCGCAGTCCCAGGCCTCACCCACAGGAGCCATGGGCACCTGTCCTCACTACGACAGCCCCAGGCCCCAGGGGACACAACTGCTCCCTGGCAGGGGCATCCGTCTAACCCAGACGAAGACCCCAGGTGCAAAGGTGCAAAAATGCAAAGGCCACCTTTGGCCCCGCCCACCTGCGTCAGTCTTGGCCACACCCACACGGGTCTCAGCCCCGCCCGAGTTCCATTACCCGCTCGCCCTAGGCCACGCCCATCTACGTCTCAGTAGCCCGCCCCACAGCCACGCCCACATCACGTCTCATTGGTTCTCCCCCTACCCATATGCATATCATAGCCTCGTCCCACAGCCCCGCCCTTGAGTCCATGGACAACACCCCCCCCCCCCCCCCGCCCCGGGCCACGCCCACCCGCCTCTCATTGGTCCCTGCGGCCACGCCCACCTTGCGCTGCTCCTTCCTCATGACGTGCTTGTCCTCATCCCTCCAGTAGGCATCTTCCAGTTCCTTCTGCTTCCGGGCATCGGCCGCCGCCTTGGCCTCCGCCCGCCGCGCCCGGGCCGCTGCCGACTTGGTGTTCTCGCCCTGGAACTTCTTGGGCATCCCTCAGCAGGCTGCGGGACAGCGGGGCGGGTGGCTCTCGTCCCCTAAAACTCCTTCCCCTCTCCCAGCCCCTGATCATCCCTGCCCCGGATCACACGCCATGTGGCCCTCGTCTCTGGCTCTGTCACTCGGCGCTGTCTTTTAAAGCTGCCACCACGGCCTAGGAAATACCAGTGCTGTTTGTGCTCCTTTTCCTGGCTGAGTAATACTCCTCTGCAGGACGGCACGTGTCCTATCTGCTAATGGACATCCGTCCAGGGTGGCTCCTGCAAGTCACTGAGAGGGACCCCTGGGTGGCCTTTCCCACTTCCCCTCCTCAGGCTTCACCCCAGGCTCGGTGGGCCTCAATGGGTCCCTGAATCTAGGAAAGCAGCTGCTGGTGTGGGTCACAATGGACATCGGCCAGTGGCCGCACAGACGGACAGCAGGCGCCCCATTCCACAGATGAAAGTGGGGGCCGGGCTCCCCCACTGTGCCTCCTGACTGTGCTCCTGACCTAGGGACATTAGGACACATGACGACTTTAGGCCACCAGGGCAACTCGGCCAGAAGACTGGTCGGTCAGGGTAATCACGAGATCCGCCTCCCCGGGTGTCCCCGCTGGACACGCGACCCTGACCCCATTTCAAGTGGACGGTGAGGTAGGTGTGTCACCTGTGCCCAGCTTTGTCCCTACAGCTGGCTGGACCACTGCACATGGCTGTCGCCTGCACCTGGCTATTTCCCCAAGCCTGCCTATACCAACACTGGGTCCGGCTATGTGTAACCCTGGGGACCCGGATGTCGACCTGGGGACCCGGATGTCAACCTGGGGACCCGGATGTTCCCGTCGGACCTGGCTCGGGATGGATACCCAGTGCGATCACCTCCCAGGACCTCGAGCTCCGGGCCCGGGGAAACGGCACAGCCCCGAGGCGCCGTCCAGATTTCGCGCCGGAAGCACCCCAACTCCAGTACCCTAAGTCCAGCCCTCGGGGAAGGTGTGGGGAGAACCCCGGAACGAGCAACACCCCCCACCAGCCGCCCGCACCCCGCACTCGGCTCCGCCCGCGCCGCGGCAGCTCCTACCTCCTTCCCCCGGCCGCCGGGCCCGTCGCACCTTCGTGACGTCACGGCGGGCCTGCGCACTGGGATGCGTCGGCGCACGCTCATGACGCACAGCGCCTTCGCCATCTTGGTAAAGGCAATACCTTACAGGCTTCTGATCCAATTCAAAGTGAACAATCATTTCTCTTTAGTTTTTATAAAAGGATCATTTATAGAAGTGTATTCTTGTTACTCAGTTCATAGCATGGGGAACCAGGACGGGTGGATTGAAGCTCTGGTCTAGGACATTGCCTTTACCAAGTTGGCCGTTGCCCTTATGAAAGATGGCGGCCGCGATTTCATACTTGGGTCCCACGGCGACCGCCAGCACTTGCCCGGCCGCCAGGGGGCGCCCGAGCTCCGTGCCATATGCTCCCTGCAGGAATCCTAGGCCACCTCCTGTCAATCACTTTATGTCGCAATCCTAGCGGGGTCTTTGCGTCCCACTCACGACTCTCGGGCACAGGAGAGAAGGGGGCGTGGAAAACACCCCCTCTTTACTGTGCAAAGGAGAAACTGAGGCACAGACAGGGCAGGATGTGAATTTGGATCTCATCCCTGCTGGTCCTTCCTGGATGGTTGACCTCATCTCCTTCATGTTTGTTTGTTTTTTTTTTTAATATTTGTTCTGTTCCTACGCATTGGTTGATTGACTAACGGATGGATTTTTGGGCATTTAGGGTTGATTCAGGGTCCCATGCTGCACTGATGAGCTCGGTGGTCTCAATGGTAAAATGACGGGGTCAGGATTCGAACTCAGGACCTGGCCATTCCCAGTGCACCATCCCCGAGGCTGCCGCACCCCTGGGAGGTCACCCCGGGGCTCTGTGACAGTCGCAAATCCGGTGACACCGTTCCCGGGCTCCCGAGCCCCGTGGGTTTAAGTCCGGATCCCCTCCCTCGTCTCCGGGGCTGAGGGCAGCGCCGCTGGGATTTGAACCCACGGCCTCTCGCGGGACCCTGCGCCATCTGCGTCGTGATGGGCTCTCCAGAGCCTCGTGCTCAGCCAGGGACACAGGCACGGGGACACGGCCACCCGGGGCTGCGTCCTGCCTCTCTGTCCCTGTCTGTCTGTCTGTCTGTCTCTGTCTCTCTGTCTTCTCTCTGTCTTTCCGTCTGTCTGTCTCTGTCCCTCTGTGTGTCTGTCTCTCCCTCTGTCTCTGTCTGTGTCTCTCTGTGTCTGTCTGTCTGTCCCTCTGTGTTTCTGTCTGTCTCTGTCTCTGTCCTCTGTCTCTGTGTCTCTCTGTCCCTCTGTCTGTGCATCTGTCTGTCTCTGTCTCTCTCTGTCCCTGTCTCTATGTCTCTGTCTCTCTGTGTGTGTGTCCCTGTGTCTGTCTGTCTGTCTCTCTGTCTCTGACTCTCTGAGTCTGTCTCTGTCTGTCTGTCCCTCTGTGTTTGTCTCTGTCTCCATCTGTCTGTCCCCATCTCTCTCTGTGTTACTGTATCTCTGTCCATCTCTCTGTCCCTGTCTGTCCCTCTGTCTCTCTGTGTCAATGTCTCTCTATCTCTGTCCATCTGTCTGTCCCTCTGTCTGTCCCTCTGTCTGTCCCTCTGTCTCTCTGTGTCAATGTCTCTCTATGTCTGTCCCTCTGTAAGTCCCTCTGTCTCTCTGTGTCAGTGTCTCTCTATGTCTGTCCCTCTGTCTCTCTGTGTCAATGTCTCTCTATGTCTCTCTATCTCTGTCCATCTGTCTGTCCCTCTGTAAGTCCCTCTGTCTCTTTGTGTCAATGTCTCTCTCTGTCCCTCTGTCTGTCCCTCTGTCTCTCTGTGTCTATGTCTCTCTATCTCTGTCCATCTGTCTGTCTGTCCCTCTGTCTGTCCCCATCTCTCTGCGTGTGTGACTGTCTCTCTGTCCTGTCTCTGTCTGTCCCTCTGTCCCTCTCTCTCTTTGTCTGTCTGTCCCTCTGTCTCTGTCTCTGTCTTTCTATCCCTGTGTCTCTGTCCCCCCACCCGTATGAGTGGCACCTGGCCTCGCCCTCCTGCCTGGTGACAGGTCAGATGTCACCGGCCCCTCCCTGGTACGGGCGTGGTTGTAGAGTGACTAAACGTGACCCGCTGCTGCGGGGGCGGGGCGGGGGGCGGGCCGCGGAGGGGTCCGTGTCCCCACACCGTGCGCAGCGTGACCTCCGCCACCGCGATAAGCTTGGCGACTCCGAGAGCCAACATGGCGTATCTTGTGTCAATGTTTGCCGTGGCTCCAGCTCGATTAGCGCACGGGGTTCCCGCGGGGGGGTGGCGGGGGACATTGTCACTTTTCCGTCCCCAGAGGAAACTGCAAGGGTTTCCCCAATTTCTGCACCATTTTCAGGAAGCTCACCTTCTCACACGCTGGGCTTCGGGAGCGAGTGCAGCTCCCAGGCAGCCCCGAGGTCACGGGAGGAAACGAGCCAGTCGGTGAGCGCTGGCCTAGCCAAAAATAAATTAATTACGAATTGATTTTGTACCACGGCCCTCCTTTTTCAGGGTTGACTACTACTCCACCGCGGGGACAGTGCCCCCGTCACTGGACGCTTGGGGCCTTCCATCTCTGCCTGTCACACGCACTGCATCTGTGGGATTTGAACTCAGGGCTGGTGCTCTACGGCTTGAACCACACCTCCAGTCCGTTCTGCTCGGATTATTTTAGAGATGGGGGTCCCGGGTAACCGTTTGTCCAGGCCGGCCTCGCACCGCGATCCTCCCCATCTCAGCCTCCCGAGTGGCTGGGATTTACAGGCGTGAGGCACCGGCTGGGCTGGGTTTCATTTTGAAGCCTTGCTTGGTGACAGTGACACCAGCCTCCCTGTCTCCCGTGCCCAGCACCCCTGTGACCCCAAAGTCCCCGGCCTCTGGCCTCTACCCGGCCTCCCTGCCTCCCCTCTCTGCTCCCACACCATCCATGGCTCCCGAGCGCCCTGGTCCCCGACACCGAGGCCACACAAGGAGACCCCAGGTCACAGAAGGAGGGCTGTCGGGAGGTGACGGCGGTGGCAGCTGCCCCGGGCCAGGTGTGTCTGAGCTGGGCGTCCTCCCCCGGGATCCCAACCAGGCCCTTGTTTGATGAAGGCAAAGGGTCCCCGAGATTGTCACTATCGCGGTCACCGCCGTCCATTAGGAGCGGTCAGCCCCGACTGCAAACAGTCCCGTCCCCCACCCCCACCCCGCTGGCTTTTGTGTCCCCAAAGGGGACACTGGGGAACCTCGGCCCCCGCCCAGCCTGCCCGCTGTCCCCTTGCTCGGAGGCCCAGGGCGGTGCTGGACTCAAACATTTGCCCTGGAAACCAGAGGCCCACGGGTGACTCAGGCCACCACCACCGTGGGCCTCTGGGGACACTACACGAGGGACCCCCTGACCGGTCACCTGTAGCCATCCCCAGAGGAACGGCTGACGGGGCCTCTTTCTTTGGGGGACCGGAAGCTTCTGGAAGCAGACAGAGGTGGGGGGGGTCACACAGCACGGTGGTGACAAATGTCAGTGAGTCGGCGAAGTTCAGGAACAAAATTGCAGCAGGGCGCCGGCACTCACCCCTGTAATCCCAGCCACTCGGGAGGCTGAGATGGGGAGGATCGCGGTGCGAGGCCACCCTCGGACAAATAGCTGTACCCGGCCTCTGGGTTTCTAGAAGTCGGACCGTGACATGGCCTGGGGATTGGCGTTGCCGGGGTGACCGAGCCACCGCTAAGTCCCCACCTTGCACAGAGAGGGT
Source organism: Castor canadensis (assembly GCF_047511655.1). Lineage (NCBI taxonomy): Eukaryota > Metazoa > Chordata > Mammalia > Rodentia > Castoridae > Castor > Castor canadensis. The sequence continues at coordinate 58,835 of NW_027395334.1, forward strand.
GACCGGGGGGGAGGCACCCCAGCTTGAGGGGCGGCTGTGGGGTCGAGAGACTCAGCTGCACCTGGAGCCAGCCGAGCCTGATGTCCACCACCCCACCCACGGTGGAGCCCCACAGGTGCCGGTCACCTGCTTCCCACCCGGCCTGACCCGGCCTGACCCGGCCTGGCGTCCACCGGGTGACAAGTCTCTGGAATTTAAAGCCTCGTTCTTGGCTTCATGTTGGATTCCAGCATCAGCAGGGGGACGGGGGGGGGGTCCAGCCTGGCTTTGGGGGACAGCGAGGGGGACAAAGACGCCTGGCAGGGGGAGGGGCATCTGCAGCGAGGCCACCAGGGTCTGAGGGACAGCAGCCCCGCAGGGGAGAGAGCTGAGGACAACACAGACCGCGTCCAGCTGGGCCCGGAGGCCGCAGGGGACCGCGTCCCCCCGACGAGATGAAAAGGGAAGAAATACCACGAGGGCGGCCCGCCCTGCGTGCCGCACAAACATCGGAAAACTTCCTTTCTGTTTGTTTTTCTCTAAAAAATGGGGGACGAGGAAGCGGCCTGGTGCAGGGCGTGGGAGAGGAGACTCTGGTGACGCCGGCCGGCCATCGGGGACAAGGACATGACCATTCGTTCCCGTGTGAAAGAAGTCCACCTGGGAGGCCGCGAGGTGGAGGATGAGGCCGTGAGACCCCATCTCCAACACGGCCGCGGCGGCCGAGCGCGGTGCCTCACACCTGTAATCCCAGCCCCTCGGGAGGATCCCGACCACCGTGCACAGCGCCCTCTCCTCTTCCACACAGAGACCTGCACACCGGTGTCCTCGGCAGGTTTATTCGCCACAGGCAAAAGCTGGACCCCAACCCCGGTGTCCACCCCCCCACGGTGGATGAATGAGCCACGGGGTGGAGTACTACTCAGCAGTGAAAAAGAGCGAGTCGCAGAGAGAGACCTCTACGCATCAGCCTCCACCCGGCTCGGCCTCCGCCCGCGTCTCCCCGGGGCCTCTTCGCGGGCTCTGGGCTCCCTCTCTGTCCCCCCCACTTTGTAAAACTTATTTTTTGAGGTGCTGGGGTTGAACTCAGCACTCCCCACTGACTCCCACCCCACCCCGTCCCCTGTTGTTATAGGACAACGGTCACTGGGTCAGTCAACACACAACCTCTTTCCCGTTAGCTGTGGGGGGCTATGACTTGGGGGGTGACGGGGTCACGGCAGGTGGGTGTGACTCTCCCCCCCACACACACACTCTGGGCCACCCGGGGAGGTAAATGGACAAACAGCGAAGGAGGCAGGGCTGGTGGCCTCCAGCTCTTTCTTGGCGATGGTTGCTTGGCTGTGTGACCTCGGCCGAGTCGCTGTCCCTCTCTGGGCCTGGTTCTGTGCCCGCAGAGGGCTCAGGCTGCAGACCAGGGGAAGGCTGGGGTCCTTTCTGTCCTTGGATCTTGTCCTGGGATCTGGGACAGCTGGGGACATCTTTCCCTTGGGCACAGAGAGGAAGCCAGCCTCATTTTGGGGGCGCAGGTGGGGTGCAGCGTCTAAACCCAAGGGGGGGGGCGGCAGCAGGAGAGTCACTTCCTGGAGGGCGGGGCCTATGCGGCCCCACGCTCATTTGCATATGCTGTCCGTCCAGCCAATCGCTGTCTGAGGCTGGCGGCCCGCGGCCTGGGATTGGCTGCTTGTCCCAGGTTGGGACCCGGGCCCCCGGCCTGCGCTCAGAGCTCAGAGGTTTGTCTCCTGGTCGAGGTTACGGCCAAGGTCACGGCCAAGGTCACCGTCAGGTCCACGGCTCAGGGTCCAGGGGTGGCCGCCCTGTCCCTCCCGCCCGGGGACCAGCAGCTGCTCCTCGTCTGCGGGCTGGAAGCCCGGGGGCTTCTTGGACGCACGAGGGATTTCTTCAGGGCTCTGGGGGGCAAAGGAGGAAAGACGCACTGAGGTTCTGTGCAGGGTTGCGTAATATTTCGTTCTCTTTCTGCCTCGGCCTCCTTCTGTCCAGGAAAACAGACCTGTCCCCCAGAGCGGCTGCAGGGACACTCGGGCCAGACCCCTGCCCTGCCCTGTCCTCCATCGGCCAGCCCCCCGCTTTATGATCTCAGCTGTCAACGGCTGTCACCGGCTCCAGCCAGAACTGGGGTTCACCACCTCTGTCCCCCCATCGTTCTTGAATCTGGGCCGGGCTTTGGCCACAGTCCCTGCTGTCCCTTACGTAAGATTTGCCCCTAAGCTCGGTCCATTCGTTTTGTCTTAAGGTCAGGCCAGCTGTGTGTCCCCCCCCCCCCACTGCCCGGGGTCACAGACAGGAAGCGATCGAGGTCACAGTGCGGCCAGGACAAACTCGGCTGGCCCCAAGGGAGGGCCAGGACGATGGCTGGCCTGCCTCGCTCCCATCCGAGCCTGTCCACGCCATCGCGCCCCCCTCCCTGGACATGACCAGCAGACCGACCTTCACCAAGCTGTCACCCAGGCCGGCCATGTCCTCCTTGGGGGCCACGGACGCCGTCTGTCTGTCCAGGTCCCACCAGAGCAGCCCGGGGCCGATGGCGCTGCGTTTGGTGGGGCCTGAGGAGTGGGGGAGAAAAGATGGGGGGGCTTTGGTGACAGGGACCCCCCCATGTCCCTGAGCCTCAGTTTCCTCATCTGTGCGCGGAGCCAAAGCCCCTACCTGGGCGGCCCCAGGACCTTTGCACCTGCTGTGCCTCCCTGTGGCTGGCCGGGAAGACCACACCCCCCTCCGGTCAGCATGATGGACACCCCTCCTTTAGGCCACTCACCCGTCAGGTAGCTGACCAGCGCCCCGCACAGCATGGTGGTCACTGTGCCCAGTGCCCCGTAGTACAGATAGGAGATGGCGTAGAAGCTGTCGGCTAAGACTGGCCAGCCGGGGTCCACTTCTGAGCTGGGGGGGTGGGGGACAGGCGGGCGTGAGCCTCCGTCTGCACCCCCACTTCCTTCCATCTGTCCCCTCTCGGGGCGTCTCCATTGCTGTGCTTGGACGTGTGCAGTAGCCAGCCGCCCTGGCGTGGCCGCCACTGTCCACCACCTTCCACTGACCGAACCACACATCCAGTGAGGGTCTGGCATCCAGACTAGCCAAAGCCAGAAGCACCCCAAATGTTCATCCACTGAGCAAGGGAGAGGAAAATGAGGGGCCAGTGGAATACTACTCGGGCATGAAAAAGAATGAGGCAGAATAACTGATAAATACTGCGATCGTGTGACCCTCGAAAACACGCAGAGACACAGAAAGCCACCTATGCCACATGCCACGTAGAGGAAACGACCAGGGGACGCCACCCAGGTCCCCAGGTGGAGGGCACGGCGCTGCCCGCAGCCTCAGGACCTTTGCACGTGCTCCACGCCCCTGCGCAGCCCCAGTCCAGCCACTTACCTGGGGGGACCGGCTGAGGCATTGGTGGCGAGGAGCGGGTCCAGCAGGACAGAGGCGTTGGCAGAGGGAGCAGGGCAGCTGGCCGCCGAGGTGGGCAGGACCCCCATGCTCTTCGCGCTGGGCGGGTACAGCGTGGCGCCCAAGGCCACCCATAGCGAGAGCGCCAGGCCGGCGCCCAGCCCGGAGAGCACGCCCTGGGGGCGGGGCCATCGAGGGGCGGGGCTTGTGACCTGCCCCGCCCCCTGTCCCCCACCTCCACTCCTCACTCGCCCTGGCCCAGTCATTGTCCCGCCCCTTGTCCTGCCTCATCCTATCAGCTATCTCCTCGCCTCTCGCTCCTCCCACCAGCTGACCACGCCCAGCATCTTCCTTATCTCAGCTATCGCCCCACCCACCGACCAACCACACCCTCACCTTCCCTGTCACACCCTTGTCAATCCCACTAACCACGCCCATCTTTTCCCTGTCACCTGTCGCTCCACTGCGCAACCACACCCTCACACGCCCTGGCCACGCCCACGACGAGTCCCGCCCCTCACGCCTCCTTGCCACGCCATTTGTCCTGCCCACCAACCAACCACACCCCGCCCTCCATGACACGCCCACCTGTTAGCCACACCCCTCACATCTCCCGGGCCCGCCCTCACCCCGCCCACCACTTCCATCAAGCCCAAGCCACGCCCACGCCGTCTCGCCCGCCCCGCCCAGTACTCGCCCACCAGCCAACCACATCCTCGCCCTCCCTGCCCCGCCCCTGTTAGCCACGCCCACCTCCCGGCCCCGCCCCCTCACCGGCGTGTTGCATGCGGGCAGCAGGATGCCCAGCGTGAAGGCTCCGAGCAGAGGCCCGCTGATGACGCCCATGACCGTGAAGGAGCCCTGCCGGACACGGGGGTCTGAGGGCGGCGCCCCCTCTCCGGGGCTCAGCTCACCGAGATGCACAGACTTTCTCCTACAGTCGGGGTCCACCTCCCTCACCTCCCCCGCTGTCCCCTGGCAGGCTGGCCAGCCCGACATCGGTGACTTGGGGTGCACGGATGAGGACTGACCTGTAGGACGCCGCCCCCCAACAGTGAGGACAGAGCGGCCACCGTGAGACAGGCCGAGCCGTAGATGAGCGCTGTGACGGCGGGGACAGCGTGGTCAGCGCCACAGGTCACCCCGGCCAACCCCCTCCGCCCCGGGACCCCCACCCCAAACTCACAGAGCCCCTTGGAGATGACCACGAGCTTTCGTGGCGCCAGGCCGGGCAGCCGTGGCTTGATGAGGTCTTCCACGGTGACCGCCGCCATGGCGTTGATGCTGGTGGACGCCGTGCTGGGGACACGAGGTGGACGGCCCACTTGGATCCCGACTTCGCCACCATCCACACCCATCTTACCCAGCCCAGCTGCACAGACGCACGGAGCTGGGCTCTCCGAGGTCCCCGTGCCCACCCTGTCCACCTGACACCCTCCCACGGTGACCACGGACACCCAGGACCCCTTCTAGCGACACGTGGGACGCCATCATGGCAGGAGGACAGGAAGAGGAAGACACGCTGGCCCTGGGACTGCGGTCCCTGTGCTCAGTTCCTGCACTCGGCCACAGCTGGCCACTGGACATGAATGGTGGCCTCCCGTCCCCCACAGATGCAGCCAGCAGGGACAAGGTGGACCCAGGTGCTCACCTGAGGGTGCCACTGTACGCACAGGCCAGGAAGAGCCCGGGGACTCCAGGCAGGTCCTCGAAGATGTCCAACACCAGGAGGGGCATGTACTGTGGGGGACCGGGGTCACTGTCCAGATCACAACACCGCGGGGACAGGGGCTTCTGTCTGCCCTGCCCTGCCCATTCCCCTGAGCACAGGACAGGACAAACAGGGTTCCCACAGGACACTGAGTGTGTGTTTGTTGACTGACTACGTGAACACGGGGCTTGTCACTGAGCCTGGGAATTCCAGTGAGGCAGGGTCCCACGATGTGGTCATTTATAGAAATGAGTGCCCAGGATGGCCCCCATTGCCTCCCAGACTGTCACTGTCCCCACTCCACTCTGAGTCTCCTGCCCCAAGACCTTGGCACAGACCACTCATATTTTACCAGCCTTAATTCCCAGACCTGGGAGGGCAGAGGGGGTTGGGGACACGGCCAGGGGCGGGAAGGAGGGGACCGACCTGGTCTGGGGCAGAGATGCGACCGGTGAGGAGCGGGTCACAGTCGCTGTAGAACACAAACATGACAATTCCACAGCAGGCAGCACTGGTCACGATCAGAATCAGCCCCAGCTGGTTGATGAGCAGGGCCCTGGGGGAGCGATGGCTGGCCTCAGTTGGGGACAGGACTGGGGACAGAGGCCTCCGTGTGTCCCCCCGCCCCCGGTACTCACAGCTTGGCCTTGTTCTCCGTCTGGCAAGCCACATAGCGCTGCACCTGGGCCTGGTTCACCCCATACATGGACAGCCACACCAGTGTGCCCCCCACCACGAAAGTCCAGAAGGTGTACCGGCTGCGAGGATCCGGGTCGAAGCTGCGTGAGGACACCACGAGTCAGCCGCGTGGGGTGTCACAGGGACTTCACGCCTCCTCGGTCCCCCACCTTGGCCATCTGCCTCTTGTGAGTCTTTAAGGGAACATTTGGACTGGGTTTTGAAGCATGAGCAGGAGTTTGCCAGACTGGAAATTCTTTTTGTTTTCTGCCACATCCCCTGGACGCCCCGCTCACTCCATCAGGTTGATCCGAGAGTGGTTCTGGGCCAGCTGGAACACTCGCCAGGGCCCGCCCATGAGCACGGTACCGCGGGCCAGAATCACCCAGAAGCCACTCAGCATGACCGCGACCTGGAACACGTCCGTCCACACCACCGCCTTCATGCCGCCCTGCGGGTCGGAGTGGAGCGTGGGGGGTCAGCTGGGGGGACAGATGGGCCTCTGAGTCAGGATGGAGCGGGGAGGAGGAGGCCTGGCCCTTGATGACCCTGGCTGGCCCCTGGCTCAGATCCCCCGTCGGTGCAACGGGTTAAGAATGGGGAGGGCATGGGGCCCCAGGAAGCAGCCATGCCTGACCTGGCCTTCCCCTAGACTCTGCAGTAGCCTTGCATCGTAGGCAAGGGGAAACTGAGGCCCAGCTGGGGCTGCAGAAGGGGGACGCTTTCCTCACAAGGGACTCGGGTCGGGGGGCGTGGAGCCCCCGCGCGGGGTGGGGTCACGGGGCCACTCACCACAGTCGTGTAGATGGTGCAGATGACGCCGGTGGACAGCAGCGACGCCCAGATGTCCAGCCCGGTCACTGCAAAACGACCCCCGTCCCCGCTTAGGCGGCGAGGCGAGGCGGGTGCAGACCCCGGCCCCCGTGTCCACGCGTCCTGTGGACCCCGCCCCGCGTCCCGCGGTCACACCTTGGTTCAGGATGAGCGCAGGTGCGTAGATGACGATGCCGGTGTAGAGCACCTGAGGGGAGGGGGCGGGGGCGGGGCGAGCGAGACAGACAGGTCAGGGGCGGGGCTAGCGGCGCAGGGGGCGGGGCCGTGCAGGATAAGAGCTGTGCTGAGTGGATGAGGCTAAGTCAGGATGGGGATGGGGGCGTGGCTAGGCAGGATTGGGGCGGGGCTAGATGGGGAGGGCGTGGTCAGGACGATGGGGCGGGCCACACAGATGAAGGCGTGGTCAACGAGAGTGAGGGTGGGGTCGGCAAGTTTTCAAGCAGAGGCAGCGGGTGGGCGGGGCTAGGCATAGGAGGGCGGGGCTAGCCAGGATAGGGGCGGGGCTGCGGAGTGAGGGCGTGGTCGGGGCGAGGACGCTGCTAGCGTGGGTGGGCGGGGCTAGGCGGATGGGGCGTGGCCAGCGAGAGCGAGGGCGGGTGCCGCTGGGTGAGGGCGGGGCAGAGGTCACTCACGGTGGCCACCAGGTACTGCACGGTCCCGCAGAGCCGCACAGCTCGGCTGAAGCGCAGCTCCAGATACTACAAGGAAGGGCAGCGAGCTGGGGGGGGTCACCTGCGCAAGTGACCCCTGGGTTTGGCTCTTGGCGCCCCTCCCCCACCCGCGTGCCCAGGAGCCCCGGGGAGGGTCAGCGGTGGCCGTGCTGTGGGCGCCTCCTACATACTGGAGCCGCGATGCTAATCGGCGTCCCGTGCCTTGGAGGGAGATAGAGTCCAGATCACCTGGACTGTTGGGAAAGTCCCCCTGGGGGGCTGGGGGTCAGGGCGGGCCAGGCTGACCACACCCAGAGGCAGCCCCGCAGGTGGTGGGCATGCGGGGACAGGTGCACGCCTGTCCCCCTGCGCCAGGGGGAGGACCGGGGGCGGGGACCGGAGCTCTTCCTCCTTCCCGGCCGGCCCGGGGCCTCTTCCCAGAAGGACCCCGCTGGCCGCGGGCCATGGCCGCTACCTGGTAGGTGCTCGTGAGGCCCAGGCGGTAGAAGACGGGCAGGAAGAGCGCGGCGGTCAGCAGCGAGTTGAGCACCTGGCCCAGGCACATCCACAGGAACTTGAGGCCATAGCGATGGGCCTCGGCGGGGACCCCCAGCACCTGCACGGCCGACATGAAGCTGGCCGACAGGGACAGCCCGACGGGCAGGGCCGCCAGCTGCCGCCCCCCGGTGAAGAAGTCGTCGGCGCTGCGCTGCCCGCCGCCGGCCAGCCCGACCCCCAGCCCGATGCCCGTGGACACGAGCAGCATGAGCGCGAACACGCCGTAGTCCCACGCGGCGAACGTGGCCGCCGCTGTCCCCATGGCCCCCGGGGACCCTCCGGAGAGCGGGCCGGGAGACTTAGTGCCGCGCCCGGCGGCCCGTCTGTCTGTCTGGTCTGTCTGTCCACCTGCGTCCCTGAACAGTCCCCCACCGCCCCACCCGCGTGTGTCCAGCACGCCCGGTGGGAGGTCGTAGCCAGGTTCCTAGGGGAGCTTTCCGTGGTGTCCTGCGCCATTTATGGGGTTCGGGATCGGGTCAGTGCGGCTCCACCCCCAGACTGGGAGGTGACACGACACGACACGACCCGCACCCTTTCAGCCCTGGGGCTGGAGGCGGGGAAGGCACATGGGCGGCTGCGGGCGGGGGCAGAGCGAGGGCCAGGGGGAGGGACCTCCCCGGCTTGTCCCCACCCCTGTCCCATCCCTGCAGCCAGGTCCCTGAGCAGGGTCTGTGTCACAGCTAAGGTCCAGAGAGGGTCCGTCACGTTCCCTCGCAAACCCTGCTGTTGCGTGGACGCTCACAGGACTGGGGGTCACTTTCGGGGTTTCGGGATGCCCAGTTTGAGTCTGGACCTGGACCTGCTCCCCTTGTCCGTCCCCACCCCACACAGCCAGGGGCACCAGCAGACCCCGACCCTGGCTGCTCTGGTTGGCACAAGTTCTCAGCCGACGTCCCTCATGCTGGGGGATTCTTGGCTTCTCTGAGGGACTCAGTTTCCCCATCTGTAAATGGGGAGTCGGGCGCCAGTAGCTCACGCAGAGTGGCTCAAGCGGCAGAGCACCTGCCTGGCAAGTGTGAGGCTCTCAGTTCAAGTCCCAGTGCCGCCAGAAAAAACGAAGTACAAATTGGACCTGGGTCTTTGGGCTGGAACCACAGGGGCCTCCATCAGGCGCAATGTCCTCTGCTGGGCTCCTCTGGCTACAGAGGCGGGAGTCCGGCCTGACCAGGGGCTGTTGTCCACGGCTGCGAACCCGTGGGATCCTGCGCTGGGGACGTTGGTCTCTGCTTTGGGTGAAGCTGGGCTGTCGGAGGGACCTGAGCCTGGTGCTCGTCTTCCCGGCGTCTGCAGCCCCCTGGTGGCCGACACGCGCCTGCCGGCGGGGTCCGGATCCCCTCGTGTGGCTACATGGACACCTGCTGCCCCTGGCCTGGTCGCCAAGCCGGTGCCAGGGTGCGCGGTGGGCCGGACGCGCGCGATCCCCTGCTTCCACCCGGGCTGCGGGCTCCCGTCCAGGACGGCCATGCAAATGCATGCAAAGCAGCCGTCGTTTCTGGGAAGTGGTGGCGCCGGGAGGCTCCTGGCTGAGACATGCAACCCCGGGCGCCTGCTGTATACAGGGCCCCGTGCCAGGGGCTGAGCACGCGGTGAGACGCGCACACGGCTGGTGTGTGCGGGGACTTCATGTGAGGACCCTGGGAGGGGACCTGCGCGGGGTGACGGGCCATCTGCAGGCACAGATGGGCTGCGCGGGGAGGGCGCTCGGGACCCGGGGGACAGCGCTGGTGCAAAGGCACCGGGGCGGGAGGCAGCGAGACCCCAGTTCACTCAGAGGCATTGGGGACCCGGCAACGGCTCTGGGGCAGGGAAGGAGCGGCCAGGTGGGGCAGGAACTTCAGAGGCCAGGAGTAGGAGAGGCCGGCAGCCCCAGGATTTGAGTTGCCTGGGGTGCAGAAGTGAAGATGGAGCGGGCTGTGCTGGCACCGCCAACGCCACTCATCACGGGCTTCCCGGCAGCCTGGCGGGCGCTGGCCGCTCAGCAGTCTCGGCCCCAGGGCTGCACTGACCCCAGGCTGTGAAGGGGTCTTGTGTCCAGCCCATGTCCTTGTTGCCCTCCCTCCTGTGAGGACCAGGCTCCAGACCCCCCACCAGAATTAACACACAACCCCACCCAAAGTTGGGGCTGGGAGAAAACTCTGGTGGACATCAGGACGTACAGCTGGACAGGACAGGGGGACAGGCCAGGTGCGATGGTGCAGGGATCTCGGGCAGTGGACAAGGGAGGGAGGGAGGGTGGTGGGTGAGGCTGGGCTGAGAACCAGCCCAGGTGCTCCAGGCCTAGGTGGAGAAAACCTGCCCTCCTGCTGTGTCATCCTGGCAGGAGGCTTTGGACTTCTCCCCATCCAGCCTCACCCCAGAGGGGACTGTCCCCAGGAGCCCAAGTCCTCCATGGCCAGCACTGCAGCTAAGGTGGGAGCCACTCAAGGTGAAGCACCTAAACACCTTCCGCTTCCTGGTTCTAGTACGTACAGCTTCAGGGAGCCAAGGTGGCTGCTGGACACCCTCTCCCCCCAGATGGCACGGGTTACTGATGCCAGGAGCACACGGCCACTGGGGGGAGGCTGGGAAACTTTCTTTCCTGGGTGGCAGCTGTGGCCCTTTCATTTTTCAGGGATTGTCACCACCTGGACTCACATGTCTAAGCAGCTTGCATTACAGACTTGGACCAAGTGGGACAGCCAGCAGCTAGCTGAGTCCAGCACAAATGCCCACCCAGCCCTCCCAATCCCAGAAGTGACATTGTGCCCCAGTGAGGACTGTTGTCATCCAAAGCTGATGGGAGGACGAACCTCACCTAAGACTGCGCCCATGGCAAAACCCAGCACAACTGGGTGACGATGACTCCAGCCTATAGTTGGGATCCCGAAACTGCAAGGGGCCATGCCTCAAAATCCTGTGGACCTCGGTCCAACCCCAGTGCTGAGCAGCAGCAGAGGATAGGTGCACAGGACTTGGGACAACACCCAGCCTGGCCTGTGGCTTTGCACCAGCCTGGGCTCGTGTCCCCAGCCTGCCTCTCCCACAGGAGGAGGGCATTCCCCAACCGTGCATTGACCTGGGCACTCCCGGCCCCCCAGGGCTGTTTGAGACACCAAGGAGGGACCTAGAGGTCACTTCCCAGCACTGGTAATTCAGAGTGCGCGGCAGCCCAGGACCAGGACCAGAGTCCCTGTTCCTCTCCCAACAGGCAGAACCGGGTGACATTAGCCTAGAATTCCCCAGGAGGGGACCCTCAGGCCTGAGAGAGACGCAGGGGGGTGGGGCTCGAGGCCCCTGCGCGGCAGCAGAGCACACACGGGAGCACAGGCTGCGGCCAAGGCCTGGCTAACAAGGGTTTGGGCCCCTGGCCAGGTGGAGCGCCTTTTGTTTGCAGGGAGGCTCTTGGGCGGGAGGTGACCTGCGGCCATGGGTGCCCTGGGTGCCGCGCGGGAACCGGGAAAGTACACAAGGGAGCCGGAAGTGGGTCCCTAGGTTTATTGGGGCGACGGGGCCGCGTCTAGAAGAAGGTGTTGGGCCTCTTGGTGGTGAAGCGGGGCTTGTGCTGGCGCCGCAGGACGCGGTGGGGCAGCGGGAACTTGATCTTGGAGTCCTGTGAGCAGAGCAGGGGGTGAGGGACAGAGGCCTCTCCACAGTCCTCCAGGCCACCCAGGCATGGCCGCCCCCCGGGGCTCCTGCGTCAGCGCCCCCACCCCGCCCCGGGCGCTCACGTGGAACTGCTTCACGGCCGGCCGGCGACACTTGCTGGCCGCGATCTCCTCCACCTTCATGATCTGGATGGAGTGCGCGCGGGCGCGGTGCCGGGCGCCCATGTCGCGGTCTGCGGAGAGAGGACAGCGTCAAGCTGGGCAGACAATGGCGGCCACCCCAGCCCCCGGGGACGCAAGGTTGTAGAACCTCCACATTCACTTTGAGGGGCACGGCCGCAGCCCCCCAAAGGCGACGAGGCCCCCTTGCTGTGCGCGCCATCGCTGAAACCCCTGCTACCGCAAGCAGCGGCTTTTGGGTTGGGGCGCGGCGGGGTCAGGGCCGCGCGCAGGGCCCGGGCGCTCACAGCACTGCGTGACGGCGCCCGCCGTGGTCAGGTCGCGGTACTCGCGGTACATGTTGTGCGTGCCGCTGCGGGAGTCGTAGCGCAGCCACACGCCGAAGTTCTTCACGCGCAGCGGGGACTTCTCGAACACCTGCGGGCCGGGCGGCGATGGAGGTGACAGTGAGGCGACAGTGATGGGGGTGGTACTGGGGGGGGGACAGTGACAGTGACCCCGCCCGGGGGTCGCACTCTGCCCGCACCTGCCCGCAGTACACGATCTCCCCCGAGGACTTCTTCATCTTCTTCAGCTGCGACACGAAGTACCAGAATCGCGACTTGGCGACGACGTGGTTGGGCGCGAAGATGCGCATGCGGTACAGCGGCGGCGCGTGGCACTTGGGGGTCGGCAGGCAGCGCCCCACGACCTTGTACTCCCGGAGCTGGGGGGACGGACGGACGGACGGACAGACGGGACAGACGGACTCGGGGATCTGAGCCGCGCTTCCCCATTTCCGCCACCATCCGGGTCCCAAGGGGCAAGACGGGGTGCCCCCCACCCCCCGCTTGACCTCTGACCCCACGCCCCAGGAGGCGCGGGGGGGAGGGGAGGGAGAGAAACTGAGGCTGGGAACCGCATACGGCCCGCCCGCCTGTTTTCACTTTTTTTTACAAATTCCTTAAAAGCTCCGGATGCTCCCCCACCTGCCCCCCTCAATTTTGCAATCCAAGCACCCACGGGTTCAACTCCGCACCCCGACTTCGTCACCCCCCCCTCTCCTCCTCCCGCCGGACCAAGACACAAACGACCACTATCCCCGCTTTACATTCAGGGAAACTGAGTCACAGCGCCTCTCTCTTCTCCCCCGACTGCACTCCCGACCATCCATCCTCCGGCCCCGCACCCGCCGCCCCACGCGGCCCCCGCCATGGCCGCCATATTGGCCGCAGCGAGCCGGCAGCTCATGGGGCAGGGGGGCGCGGACCGCATCGCCCACAGCTCCCACCCGGTCCACGCCGCCTCGCCGGGCCCCACGAGGCGGCTCAAGCCGCGTCCCTCGTCTCCCAGCCTCGCCGCGCGCGTCTTACTGTGCCGGAGGCCTTCATGGTGCTGTCTCCGCGTTCGCCGCCACCCACAAAAGGAAGTAGCTCTTTCCACGCAGTCGCTCACCACGAGTTCCTTGCCGGAAGTCCCGCCCTCTAGATACCACGCCCTTATTGGCTCTCGAGAGCAGCGCTCAAAAAAGGTGACTTCGTTATTGGCTGTGGATCCGCCTACCACTCACAGCCCTACCTCTCTTGATAGTAAACCTACATCTCCCAGAAGGGAGTGCGGCGAGCTCTCCGTGTTCCGTCTACTTCCGTAATGGAGCGACGGCGCCGCACGAGGCACGCTGGGAGTTGTAGGAACTTGAGGCTCTCCTGCGTTGGTTCACGTGTTCTTCCTGGGGATGCTAAGTGTTCGAACTTAGACTTTTCACGGTGTATTTTTTTTTCTTTTACATAATTTGTATTACTATTTTTCTTGCCTCGGGCTGAACGACGCAGATATCGAGCCAACAACCTGGGACTTATGGTACATAAAATGGGAATGCAAACTTTTTTATCCTAGAGATCCTTAGCCACGAGCATTGCATAAGCGCTGCACTGCCATTGGGGTGGGTTTTTGATGCACCGTCTTTGGGATTCACAGCGCTGGGCTGGAGTTCTTGCAGACCCTGGGTTGGGGTTCGTCGTGACGTCATCGTTCATCCTATGACGTCATCGCGCACCTTGCGACTTGTGACGTCATCAAGCATTATGCGCCCGCTGCGTCCTTCTGGCTTCCTTCAATTAGCATGGCTTGGTGAAGGTCCTTCTGCATTTTAGTTTCCCCGGCGCTTTGTCCATTTTGAGGGCATCACAAGGAAGCCTGCGTGGGTCTTTGGGCCTGCATCCTTCTGCACCCGCCAGCAAGGGGCAGCACGCATGGGACTTCAAGTCCCAACGGCTGTGATGTGCGTGTCCGTCTGTCTGTTCCTCTCTCTCTCTACGCAGGCATCGCTCTGCTTCTTAATGTTGTGCACAGCTTCTCGCGTACTGATCGGTGATTAAAGGGTCTTCCCTGGGGAGCCATGGAGGGCAGTGAAAACCCATGCGGAAACCAAGACTTTGCTTCTTTGCAGAAAAGTCTCCTGAAGCCCGGGCTTCACACTCGACTTCGAGGATCGAGGATCGAGGTTCGAGGCCAGCTCGAGACCGTTCCCCCATCCCCCACTCCATTTCCAAAAATGACCAGAACAAAATGAGCTGCAGGTGTGGGACCTGAGTTCAAACCCCGGTCACAACACGCACACAAAAACTATTGAAATTCTTCGCCTGTTCCCTGCCGGGCCAGCTTTGCTGCACCAGCGCTCCCGGCCGCTGCCGCGCGCGTCCACCAGGGGGCGCGAGACGCCGCCTTCGCTTCTGCCCGCGCATCTCCGCCACCGGGCCTCAGTTTCCCCATCCGTGCCAAGACACCAGCCGCAGTCCCCGGCTTACGGGGTCTTTGTGAGATTTACATATCACAGGAGTGTTTGGAAATGGATAACCCAAGGCCCTACGTCTCATACAGTCTTGAACTCCGTGCCTCAGTTTCCCCAAGTTGTGGGAAGCAGATCCTACAAAACTCATGACGGGGCCTGGGGCGCAAATCGGATCTTGAGAGGACTGGAAAGGGGACGAGGTGTGGGAAAGGAAGTGGGGCGCACAGGCTAGGAGGAGGGGGGAGGGGGAAGAGCAGGGGGAGGGGAGGAGCAGGGGGAGGGGAGGAGCAGGGGGAGGGGGAAGAGCAGGGGGAGGGGGAAGAGCAGGGGGAGGGGAGGAGCAGGGGGAGGGGGAAAAGCAGGGGGAGGGGGAAGAGCAGGGGGAGGGGAGGAGCAGGGGGAGGGGAGGAGCAGGGGGAGGGGGAAGAGCAGGGGGAGGGGAAGAGCAGGGGGAGGGGAGGAGCAGGGGGAGGGGGAAGAGCAGGGGAGGGGGAAGAGCAGGGGGAGGGGGAAGAGCAGGGGGAGGGGAGGAGCAGGGGGAGGGGGAAAAGCAGGGGGAGGGGGAAGAGCAGGGGGAGGGGGAAGAGCAGGGGGAGGGGGAAGAGCAGGGGAGGGGGAAGAGCAGGGGGAGGGGGAAGAGCAGGGGGAGGGGGAAGAGCAGGGGAGGGGGAAGAGCAGGGGGAGGGGGAAGAGCAGGGGGAGGGGGAAGAGCAGGGGAGGGGGAAGAGCAGGGGGAGGGGGAAGAGCAGGGGGAGGGGAGGAGCAGGGGGAGGGGAGGAGCAGGGGGAGGGGAGGAGCAGGGGGAGGGGAAGAGCAGGGGGAGGGGAGGAGCAGGGGGAGGGGGAAGAGCAGGGGGAGGGGAGGAGCAGGGGGAGGGGAGGCGCAGGTCCAAGGGAGGTTGAGGACAAGGACAGGGAAGTAGAGGAGGCAGAAGGCCAATACGCCCAGCACTGGCCTCAGGCCAGGCCTTCCATCTGGCGGACTGGGTGGCAGTGACCCGACAGATGGACAAGCACAAGGCCGTGGGTCGTAATGTTCCCCTATCTTTGTTTAAAGCTTTACCTCTTTTTTAATGCTCCATTGTGCCATTTCCAGAGGCATAGCCATGGCCCCAACTTCCTCCTGACACACCTGGCCACGTAGAAGCCCCTCCTAGTGCCCACAGGAATCCAGGCCTGACAGGCTGGTTCTGCACACTCACCTCATTGGACAGGAACCAGGACCCCAGGCCACAAGGGACCCACCCTGTCCTCTCAGTCCTTCCGTGTTAATCCTAACTGGACCCTGCCCACAAGACCTGGGATCCCAGAAATCTCAGTGCTGACCTGCTGAGGAATGCACCCGAGTTTATGTCAGCCCTGGGCACCTGCGCCCCACAGGGATGGGCAAGATTCTGCCCCCGACCCAGCTCCTCAGAAGTCCCAAACCACACACGGCCAGGGTGCCTCCAGAAAACAAATCTACCTGTGGCTGCCTACAAAGAACCCAACCACCTGCCCACCCACCTGTCCACCCACAATCCACCCATCCACCCATCCACCCACCCATCCATCCACCCATCCATCCATCCATCCATCCATCCACCCATCCACCCATCCACCCATCCACCCATCCCTCCGTCCACCCACCCACCCGCCCACCCATCCACCCACCCGTCCACCCACCCATCCATCCATCTGTCCATCCACCCATCCATCCACCCATCCACCCATCGACGCATCCATCCACCCATCCACCCATCCACTCATCCATCCACCCATCCATCCATCCACCCATCCATCCACCCATCCATCCACCCATCCACCACCCACCCATCCACCCATCCATCCACCCATCCATCCATCCATCCACCCATCCACCCATCCATCCATCCATCCACCCATCCATCCACCCATCCATCCATCCATCCATCCACCCATCCATCCATCCATCCATCCACCACCCACCCATCCACCCATCCATCCACCCATCCATCCACCCATCCACCCATCCACCCATCCATCCATCCATCCACCCATCCATCAACCCATCCATCCACCCATCCATCCATCCATTCACCCGTCCACCCATCCATCCATCCATCCACCCATCCACCCATCCATCCATCCATCCACCCATCCATCCACCCACCCATCCACCCATCCACCCATCCATCCATCCATCCACCCATCCATCCACCCATCCACCCATCTACCCATCCATCCATCCACTCATCCATCCATCCATCCATCCATCCACCCACCCATCCACCCATCCACCCATCCACCCATCCCTCCGTCCACCCACCCACCCGCCCACCCATCCACCCACCCGTCCACCCACCCATCCATCCATCCGTCCATCCACCCATCCATCCACCCATCCACCCATCGACGCATCCATCCACCCATCCACCCATCCACTCATCCATCCACCCATCCATCCATCCACCCATCCATCCACCCATCCATCCACCCATCCACCACCCACCCATCCACCCATCCATCCACCCATCCATCCATCCATCCACCCATCCACCCATCCATCCATCCATCCACCCATCCATCCACCCATCCATCCATCCATCCATCCACCCATCCATCCATCCATCCATCCACCACCCACCCATCCACCCATCCATCCACCCATCCATCCACCCATCCACCCATCCACCCATCCATCCATCCATCCACCCATCCATCAACCCATCCATCCACCCATCCATCCATCCATTCACCCGTCCACCCATCCATCCATCCATCCACCCATCCACCCATCCATCCACCCATCCACCCATCCACCACCCACCCATCCACCCAACCATCCATCCATCCACCCATCCATCCATCCATCCACCCATCCATCCACCCATCCATCCATCCATTCACCCGTCCACCCATCCATCCATCCATCCACCCATCCATCCATCCACTACCCATCCATCCACCCATCCATCCATCCACCCATCCATCAACCCATCCATCCACCCATCCATCCATCCATCCATCCACCCATCCATCCACCCATCCACCCATCCACTTGGCCTTGTGCCATGGGGAGCCAAGGCAGCCTGACCTTCTCCTTCTCCCAGAGCCTCAGTTTCCCCTTTGTCCACTCAGGTGTCTGAGCTCGCTGTGAGACTGACTTCCTATCTGGCCAACGCCATGTCTGGCACCCGTGTCGCAGTGAACACCTGGCAAGTCTGCCGTCCTGTCGTTGGCATGACTCTTTTGCTCCGTGTCCAGCCTGTGCACCTGCCACCTCCCATTGCCTCCCGACCCACGCAGGTGAGTCTTCCCTTCGTCCCCGTGACTAATAGGATGACCTGTGTTTCCCATGAAAAAAAAGGGAGAAGGCACAGCAGGTAGGGTGTCTCCTTCCTGCACCCGCCATGGCTCCCCAGTTCCCTTCCATGGTGGATAGTCATGAAATTGTTTGATTTTCTATAGCACCTGGGGGCCAGGCAGCTCTGGGGACAGAGGTGTCCACCTTCCTGCTAAGCGTGGGACACAGGTGCTCTTCTCCCAGATTGACCCTCCTGGCCCGGCGAGGACAATGTCTCCAGAACCAGGCCACACTGTGACCAGGACCTCCCGCCTTGCCCCAGTTCTTCCTGCAACCCTAAAGCTGGCCTGTGTCCCTGAAGATGGGCTGCACGTCACCCCTCTCCGCTGCTGCATCCTCGCCCCAGCTTCCCCTTTATGTGCACTGGGCGAGTGGCCCAGTCGGCCTTGGTTGCCTCGGGTTTGGTGACCTCAAGACTACAGCTGCCTGAGCCGGCCAAAGGAGGTCACGTCCTCACCCCCAACCCTCGGGAAATATCCCTGACACCGCCCTTCTCAGGAACACCCTGATCTGCCAAAACCCCAAGTCCCCACTCTCCTTGGGTCCCATCACAGAGCCACTTCCTCCAGGAAGCCTTCCCAGATTATTTGGGCATCTCTGCCCCCTGCCTGGTGTCTCTGAAATAACAACTAGGTGACAATGACCACAGCTGGCTTTGACCCCATGTCCTGCATCGAGGTGACCACCCCGATGAGCACCTGCCAGTCACAAAATGCCCTCCACGCCAGGTGCCAGTGGCTCACGCCTGTCATCCCAGCTACTTGGGAGGCTGCGATCGGGAGGATCACAATTTGAGGCCAGCCCTGGCAAATAGTTCATGAGACCCCCATCTCCAAAATAACCGGAGCCAAACGGACTGGACGGAGGTCAGGACCTGGGTGCATGCCACCTGTGGGTAAACTGAGGCACCAGGGACCTGCCCATGAGCGATTCCAAATGCTCCTCTGTTCTGTCATCCCTTCCCTGTCGTCTTGGGGTCTCCAGTGGCCTGAGGCCATTCATTGCACAGGTTTCTGGAAGCTTCTGCCCCTCCCAGGCTGGCCTGTCACCTCCCCACCCCCATTCCCCCACATGGCTGTGACTTTCGGTAAATGACAACAGCTCAGGAAGCCATGGGGCCCACACAGGAAGGCGCCGAGGGGGACTTTCCTGCGTGCTGCCTAAAATCCTTCCTGTCTCCGTCCACGGTCCCCACCGGCCAGGTAAGAGCCGGGCAGTGCCACATGGCCGTGCCTGGCACTGGGGGTGGCCGGGATGCCGAGGGTCCCCCCCCAAAGCAGGTCACTCGCCCCGGCCCGGGTTTGATTTGTCGTATGGAACCCCGGGCTTTGTGGGTGACATGCAGGAAATACAAATGTCCCCAGCCCCTTGCTTCCCTTGGAGCAGGGGGTGACCAAGCCGTCCGGGATACGGGGCTTGGAGGTTCAAAAATGGGGCAGGTTGTGACTTTCCCTGTTTTACTTTCAAGATTCCCAAAGTCATGCTTTCCCTAGGACTTGTAAAATGCCGTGGCACCGTGTCCAGGGTCCCTTTTCTAACACTGGTCACTGGTTGGGATGGTGACAGGGACCCTCCAAAGGCTCAACTCCAGTGCTGGGGGCTCAGGGACATTCCCAGGCTTGGTTTGGGCCCTGGGTGACCCTCTGCAAGACACCAAGGGACTTTCCGGTCTGGCTTAGGGGACAGGTGCTGTGGGCTCACTGGGGAGGGGGCCCCCAGGGGATTGACTATGGTGACACTTTGGGGTCTGGACAGGGCTCACTCAGCTGGCCACCTCTGGGGACTGGAGGGGACTCTGCCCCCCGCACGTCTGGCAGAGCTGACACCTGGACGTGGTGGGGCTGGGACTCGAACCCAGAACCCCGGGCTCGTCACCCACCCCATCACAAGCACGCCACTAGGGGCGTTTATATACATGTGCCATTTCAGCCGTGCCCCAGGCCAGCCCTTCGAGCCTGAGGCATTTTCCACATATGGTCGTGGCTTTTTGCTGGGGTGACCTCCTTCTTTGCAGCTGGATGACAGGGGCGGCCACCATGCCCAGCTTTGCAACTGTTTTTATTTTTTCAAACCTAAGAGTAGCTCTGCATCCGGGTCAATTAATTGGGGGAGATCCTGTTTTTCTCCCACCCCTGGGGGCCACGAGTTGGAAGGTCCCCAAGGGGAAGGAGCCCTGGGCCGGACGCTTAGGGACCAGTGTCCACGAGGCTTCTGCTATGGAGACCTGAGTGCATGCAAGGAAGATGCTGGGGGCGGGGCTGGTGGGGGCGGGGCCAACGGGACGGGACCCAATGGGAGTGGGGCGCTGGAGCAGCGGCAAGAGGGTGCGGCTAATGCGGCTAAGGTAATTGGGTGGTGCTAACTGGGGCAGAGCCAATGAGAGCAAGTCTCTCTGGAGGCGGGGCTACGAGGGTGGGGCCAATGGGCGGGGCCAGTGCAGGCGGGAGGCGGGGCCATCTGGGGGCATGGCCAATGGGGTGGTTTGGTTATATGGGGCAGCCCTAGCTACGGTGGGACTAAGGAGCAGAGCTAAGGGCGTATGGAGGCGGGGCTATCTGGGGTGTGGTTGGTGGGGGCGTGGCTACCTGGGGGCGTGGCTAAGGGAGGCGCGGCTACTGAGTGAGGCAAATGGGCAGGTGTAGCTGGGATAGGCTAGCTTGGGGTGGGGCTAGGGGGCGGAGCTAACTGGGGCAGTGCTGATTGAGGCGGGGCTACAGGGGGTGTGGTTGGTGGGGGCGTGGCTGCATAGGGCGTGGCTAACAGGATGCGGGGCTACTGAGTGGGGCTAATGGATGGGTCCAGCTGGAGTGGTGGTAAGGGGTGGAGCTAACTGGGGCAGTGCTGATGGAGGCGTGACTTCCCGGGGCGTGGGTAACAGGAGGCGGGATGACGTGGGGCTGAGCTAATGGCTCTGGTTAACTGGGGGTGATGAGATGCGGACCCCCTGTTGGCCATCATCATCCATCAGACTGGTCCCATCCAGGGCCGGATGGACTGGGGACCCCAGACCCGCAGGGCAGGACAGCCACCCCACCTTCTGAACACACGTGTGCACAATGCAGCACGTGGGGATGGAGTGCATGGCGTGGACTGGGCTGGCGGGGAGGGGAAGTGGAGGCCACACATGGTGACTGCCGATGTCCTGCCCAGCACAGCTCTCTTCGCGGAGCGGGGGAGAGTGGCAGCTCCCTTCTGGCTCTGTCTGTCCATCTCTGCCTGTTCCTGCTTCTCTGTCTCACTGTCCCTTTTCAGAAGCCCTGTCTCCTTGGCCAGAACTGAAGGGCCACCTCGCTGCGTCCCAGGCGGGTGGCACTCATGGCACCTCCGAGCGAGGAGACACCGCTGATTTCCCAGCGCTCCTGCAGCCTCTCGTCCTCAGAGGCTGGTGCCCTGCACGTGCTGCTGCCCCCTCGGGGACCTGGGCCTCCCCAGTGCCTGTCATTCTCCTTTGGGGACCACTTGGCTGAGGAGCTTTGCGTACAGGCTGCCAAGGCCAGCGGTGAGTGGATTGGTCACCAGGGGACTGGATCAGACAGAGGACTGCTTGAGAGCAGGACTCAGCATTGGATCTAGGGATTTGAGGGTTGAGTAGGAGTTTGGTAAGGGAGGAGGGTGGGCACCTGAGACTCAGAAGTGACTCTGGAGGGATCTGATGGCCTCTGTCTGCAGGCATTCTGCCCGTATGTCACTCGCTCTTTGCTCTGGCCACGGAAGACTTGTCCTGCTGGTTCCCCCCATGTCACATCTTCTCCATGGAGGACGTCAACACCCAAGTCTTGGTCTACAGGCTCCGGTACGAAGCACCCCAAACCCCGCAGAAATCCTACAATTTCACAGATGAGGGGGACCTTGGGTCCAGAGAGGGTGGTCAAGGTCACACACACCGCACATTCACCAAACAGCCTGGGCTCTGTGCAGCCTTGGCTGAGTTTGCCGCCCCACCCTGAACCCCGTTTCCTGCTGAGGCCAGGCCGCCCCTCTCCCCTGCCTCTCAGCTTTCGCTTCCCCAACTGGTTTGGACTGGAGAAGTGTCACCGCTTTGGGCTACGTAAGGACCTGACCAGTGCCGTGCTTGACCTGCCCGTCCTGGAACACCTCTTTGCCCAGGTGGGGGTGTGCGGGGGTTCCCTGCTCGCTGTACCGCAGGACTGCAGCTCTGCAACCTTGGGGCTGGAGGGTAGGTGGCCTGGCTGACTCTCTTGTGGCTTGTCCCCAGCACCGAGGTGACCTGCTGAGCGGGCGTCTCTCGGTGGGCCTTGGCCTCAAAGAACAGGGCGAATGTCTCAGCCTGGCTGTCCTGGACCTGGCCCGGATGTCCTGCGAGCAGGCTGTGCAGCCAAGGGAGCTGCTGAGGACGGTCAGGTGAGCCGGCCAGCTGCAATGTCCCTGTCTGTGCAGTGCACACCTGGCCGTGCACAGTGTTGACCTATGACAGGTCCCTTGCACCTGGCACCCCATGAGGTCCCAATGTCCCCCTGCACTGAAGCTCGTGTGCATGGTGCCCGGGGGACCTGTCCACGCTGAGGGCCGAGTCCCCTGCCCCCCCACAGCTACAAGGCCTGCCTGCCACCCCGCCTGCGCGACCACATCCAGGGCCTGAGCTTCGTGACACGGAAGCGCATCCGCAGGACGGTGCACCGCGCGCTGCACCGCGTGGCCGCCTGCGGGGCTGACCGCCACTCACTCATGGCCAAGTACATCATGGACCTGGAGCGGCTGGACCCGGCCAGGGACGCCGAGACCTTCCGCGTGTGGCTCCCTGGGGCCACGGGTGGCCAGGACGGCCAGGGGCTGCTGCGCGTGGCTGGTGGAAGCGGCGTGGCGTGGAGCCCCGGAGAACACGAGGTGCGGGCAGGGCCTGTAGAGGGCGGGGCCTAACCGAGGGGCGGGGCCGGATCCACGTGGGGGCGGGGCTTAGAGGAGACGCGCGTTGGTGGGCGGGGCTAAGCAGGGCCGGAAGAAGATGGTAATGGCGGTGGGCGGGGCTCGGGGGAGGAGCAAGGCTGCAGAGTACGAGAAAGAGGGGCGGGGCAAAGGGCGGGAATGAACGCAGAAGGGGCCAATAAGGGGAGGGAATTGGGTGGTGGGCGGGACTAGGGGGGCTCAGTAGGTCCAGACAGAAGAGAGGACTAAGAGAGGTGGCGGGGATCCAAGGATAGGGACGTGCAATAGGGGGCGTGGCTTAACTGGGACCTGCAGGAGGCGTGGCTTCACTGAGACCTGCAGGGGGCGTGGCTTCACTGGGAACTGCAGGGAGGGGCGGGGCTTCCCTGGGACCTGCAGGGAGGGGCGGGGCTTAACTGGGACCTGCAGGGGGCGTGGCTTAGCTGGGTCAGAGGCGGGGTGGGGCGTGGCTAAGAGTGGGTGCTGGGTGTGGGTTGTGGGGCGCAGGCTCCCCGAGTCTTGGGGTCCCCAGGACCCTCAGCCCTCTCCCTCCCTCCAGTCCTTCCAGCCCTTCTGTGACTTTCCTGAAATCGTGGACATCAGCATCAACCAGGCCGCACGCGGGGGCCCGGCCGGGGAGCACCGGCTGGTCACTATCACCAGGATGGACCAACAAATCCTGGTGGGTGGGGTCCCCTCCCGGTGGGGTCCCCTCCCCTCCCCTCCCCTCCCCTCCTCAGGGCGGGGAGCATGGCGGCCACTGATGAGCCGTGTCCCCCGGGTCCCCCGCAGGAGGCCGAGTTCCCGGGGCTGCCGGAGGCGCTGTCCTTTGTGGCTCTGGTGGACGGCTACTTCCGCCTGACCTGCGACTCGGGCCACTTCTTCTGCAAGGAGGTGGCTCCGCCAAGGCTGCTGGAGGAGGTGACCGAGCAGTGCCACGGCCCCATCACGTAAGCAGCTGTCCCCAGAGCCATCAGGTCCTCCCCTGTCCAGCATGGTAGACACTCAGCAAGGCTGGGATCGCCGTTTCTGCAGCCCGAGGCCGTACCCCTCCCTCTCACTCCTGGAACCCCAAGTCCTCCCCCAAGTCGCTGGGCCAGGTTGGACACCTGGCTGCATCCCCAGAGCATCCCTGTCCACCTGTCCTTTCTCCCATAGACTGGATTTTGCCATCCACAAACTGAAATCTGGGGGGTCACTGCCCGGCTCCTATGTCCTCCGCCGCAGCCCCCAGGACTTCGACAACTTCCTCCTCACCGCCTGTGTCCAGGTTGCAAGCAGAGGCGGGAAGGCAGGGAGGGCTTCCTGGAGGAGGTGACCTTTGCACTGACACCTGAACCCCCTCAACCTTGCAGACTCCCCTCGGTCCAGATTACAAGGGCTGCCTGATCCGGAGGGACCCCACGGGAACCTTCTCCCTGCTGGGCCTTGGCCGGCCGCATAGCAGTCTTCGTGAGCTCCTGGCAGCCTGTTGGGAAGATGGGGGGCTGCACGTGGATGGGGTTGCACTCAGCCTTACATCTTGCTGCACCCCCAGACCCAAAGGTGAGCCCACTTTTCCCTTGGTGGCTATGGCTTTAAGGGAAGAAAACGTGATTTTTAAATTTTTTATTTTCTTGGCTCAGAGAGGAGGGCCACCTTCAGGCACGGCTCGATCCAGGCACAGCGGGCTCTGCAAACTTGGCCTCTGTCTGTCTCTTGCCTTTTTTTCTGGGTGAATTTTGCACTCAGGATGAGGAGTGGTAACTTATGGGGACCCCCGCATACACACCCCCATTCTCCATAGAGAAATCCAACCTGACTGTGGTGCGACAGGGATACAGCCCGTCCCCAAACTCCACACTTCAGCCCCAGTGCAAACTGAGCCAGATGACATTTCACAAGATCCCGGCCGACAGCCTGCAGTGGGTTAGTAAGGGTCCCCCACGAAGTGCACGTGCCTCAGTTTCCCCATCTATACAACGGGACCAGCACCCGAGCCCAGATGTAGCCGGTGTGGGGGGGATTCCATCCATATTCCCCAACATGTCCCCTGCCATCCCAGCACGAGAACCTGGGCCACGGGTCCTTCACCAAGATTTACCGGGGACATCGGCACGAGGGGGTGGACGGCGAGGCCCGCGAGACCGAGGTGCTCCTGAAGGTCATGGATGCCACACACAGGCACTGCATGGAGGTGCGAGGCTGAGCCTGGGGGATGAAATCGCGCGAGATCCTGAAACAACAGGGCCGGGTGTTGCTGGAAAGTGCAAAATGTTCAGGGAATCCACAGGCAGCCCGTGCAAAGGTCCTGGGGTCAGGCCCGGCAGGTGGAGGGCAGAATGACCAGGCCAGTGTTGGGGTGCCATGGTGGGACACAGGCAGGGTGGGGACTGACGTGTCCTTTCTTTTTGCTCCACCCAGTCCTTCCTGGAAGCAGCCAGCCTGATGAGCCAAGTGTCACACCCACATCTGGTGTTGCTGTATGGCGTGTGCATGGCGGGAGATAGTGAGTCCCCACCCTGTCCCTACCTGCTGTCCCTGGGTTCCTCCAGGTCACCCACCCCCCATGCTTGTCCCTCTGTGGGTGGCAGCTCCAGCCCCCCTCCAACACTCCCCTAATCCCCCAGCTCAGACACACCTGGGTTCCCTTTGCTGTGCAGCTTTGGGTACGATGCACAACCTCTCTGAACCCTAACCTCGTCCAGCAGCTGTTTGCAGCAGAGCCTGCTGAACTCAGTGCGGTTTTTTTTTTCCCCTCCCGATTTTGTCCTTTCCCGCTGCTGCCAGGCACCATGGTCCAGGAATTTGTGCCCCTGGGAGCAGTGGACACTTACCTGCGTAAGCGCGGTCCCCTGGTGCCCGCCAGCTGGAAGCTGCAGGTGATCAAGCAGCTGGCCTATGCTCTCAATTACTTGGTGAGTGAGTGTCCGTCTGTCTGCTCCCCCCTGCATTTTCCACCCGGTGGAGGGGGTGCCAACCACTCTCTTCCCTCCTCCTCTACGCCTGACCCCTTAGGAGGACAAGGGGCTCCCTCACGGCAACGTGTCCGCTCGGAAGGTGCTGCTGGCCCGCGAGGGGACTGACGGGAGCCCCCCTTTCATCAAACTGAGTGACCCTGGCGTCAGCCCCACGGTGCTAAGCCTGGAAAGTGCGTGTCGGGTGTGGGGGGAGGAGGGAGGCCTGGCGGGGCCCTGAGTGGCCCTGACCGTGATCGTCCCCCAGTGCTGACCGACAGGATCCCATGGGTGGCCCCCGAGTGCCTGCAGTGCCTCGGGGACATTCAGACGCTGGGCTTGGAGGCTGACAAGTGGGGTTTCGGGGCCACGGCCTGGGAGGTGTTCAGCGGGGCGCCCATGCCCGTCAGCAGCCTGGACCCCGCCCAGGTCAGACATTGGGGGGAGTGGACCACGGGCAGGTGGCCGGGTCCCCTCTCTAGAGTGGACTACACTGACCGCCCTGTCCCCCCCGCCACAGAAGCTCAAGTTCTACGAGGAGCGACAGCGGCTGCCGGCCCCGAAGTGGACAGAGCTGGCTCAGCTGGTCCAACAGTGCATGGCCTACGACCCGGGCCGGCGGCCATCGTTCAGGGCCATCGTGCGCGACCTCAATAGCCTCATCACGTCAGGCAGGCGGAGTGTCCCCTAGGTCCAGCGGGGGGACAGACGGGGGGCGACAAGGAGTCACGTGTTCCCTGACTGTCACCACGTGCAGTTGCACAGGGTGTGCAGTGCACCTTTGAAGGATGCTGTCCGCAGCTGGGGCTCCCAGTGGTCACTCCGTGATGTTCACACGAGTTACCCAGTTACCTGTGTCCCCCAGATTACGAGCTTCTCTCAGACCCAGCACCTGGCACCCTGGCACCCCGAGACGGGTTGTGGAGTAGCGCCCAGCTCTACAGCTGTCAGGACCCCACCATCTTTGAGGAACGGCACCTCAAGTACATCTCCCAGCTGGGCAAGGTAAGGTGGGCGTGGCCAGGCTAGCTGGGGCGTGGTCTGTGTTGTGGGGGCGTGGCCGGGCGTGATCTATTGCATGGTTGGATGGGGCCTGGGTCGGGGCGGAGTCTGAGCCGTGGTGGGTGTGGCTTACAGTGCATGGGGTGTGGTTGTGGTGGGGGCGTGGTTGGTAGGTGGCTTGTACCAGGGGCGGGGCCTGAAGGTGGTGGGAGGGGCGTGGTCTGAGCGTGATGGGCAGGTGTGTGCATATCCAGGTGTGGTCGTGGGCGGGGCCTGTTGCATATTTGGCGGGGCCTGGCGGTGGGAGGGGCGTGGTCCAGGCACAGTGGGCGTGGCCTGAAGTGGGGGCGTGGTCAAGACCTGGTGGGCGTGCCCTTGAAAGCTGGGCTGCCTGCCCGGGGCCGCAGCAGATGCTCAGCAGCCCTGCCCTGGCCCAGGGCAACTTTGGTACGGTGGAGCTGTGCCGGTATGACCCGCTGGGTGACAACACCGGCGCCCTGGTGGCCGTGAAGCAGCTGCAGCACAGCGGGCCGGACCAGCAGCGGGACTTCCAGCGGGAGGTACAGATTCTGAAGGCGCTGCACAGCGACTTCATCGTCAAGTACCGGGGCGTCAGTTATGGCCCAGGTGAGGGTCGCCATGTGCATCCTGCAGCGGGGGCTGCAGCGGGGGCCGCCGCGGAGGGTCTGGATTCAGATGCGCACGGGCTCAGCCTCTCTGAGCCTCAGTTTCCCATTGTGGCGGAGCACTGTGGGGGGCTGGGTGGGGTCGGGCTGGTGCACTGACCCCTCCGTCCACCCAGGCCGGCAGAGCCTGCGGCTGGTCATGGAATACCTGCCCAGTGGTTGCCTGCGTGACTTTCTGCAGCGCCACCGAGCACGCCTGGACACGGGTCGCCTCTTGCTCTACGCCACGCAGATCTGCAAGGTGCGGGCCTGGGGTGCGGGTGAGGGGCTCCCGGGACCTGCTGGGCACGTGGGCTGTGGAGGAGGGAAGCTGGGATCCAGGCCGGCCCGCGTCCACCCCCACGCAGGGCATGGAGTACCTGGGCTCCCGCCGCTGCGTGCACCGCGACCTGGCCGCGCGCAATATCCTGGTGGAGAGCGAGGCGCACGTGAAGATCGCCGACTTCGGCCTCGCCAAGCTGCTGCCGCTGGACAAGGACTACTACGTGGTCCGCGAGCCCGGCCAGAGCCCCATCTTCTGGTGGGAGCCCTGCCCCATCCGGCCCCGTCCATAGCCCCGCCCACCAGCCTCTGACCTCGCCCCTCCATAGCTCCGCCCACCCAACCTCTGACCACGCCCTTCCATAGCTCCGCCCGCCCAGCCTCTGACCACGCCCCATCCACAGCTCTGCCAATGACAGCTGTGCCACCGCCCCTTCCATAGCCCCTCCCATCCATGCTTTGGCCTCACCCATGCAGCCTCTGGCCCCGCCCCCTACATAGCCCCGCCCCTCCCAGCTCTGGACCTCCGCGCACATCTCAGACTCACCTGTCTAGGCCACGCCCACCATAAACAGTGGCCCCGCCCCCAGCCTTAACTGCGCTTCCAACCCTGCCCTGGGATAGGCCCACTCTTAGTCCCGCCCACCGTACACTTGCTCCGCCCCCTCCCCAAGCCTCACCTGCTCCTAGTCTGACACCATCTCTGCCTCTCCAGTTCATCCTGCGGTCAGCGCGTGGTCCCGCCCCCCAACCCCCAGTGGCCCGGACTGCATATCTAGCCCCGCCCACTGCTCCCTGCGTCACCCTCCCCTCTCTCAGCATTCTGGCTCCACCCACAATCCCGCCCCTCCCCGCTGGCCCCGCCTCCAGCTATACTTCTCACTGCACTGGCCAGTCCCACGTCAATATCGCTCTAGCCCCGCCCAAACCGCCCCTCGCTCTGGCCCCGCCCCCTTCAGACTGGCCCCATCCCGCTCCCGGCGGGGTGCGGGCGCCCTGGTCCCCTGGGTAAGCTGAGGCAGGCGTGGCCCGTGTCCCCAGGTTCGCCCCCGAGTCCCTGGCGGACAGCGTGTTCTCGCGGCAGTCTGACGTGTGGAGCTTCGGGGTGCTGCTGTACGAGCTGTTCACCTACGGCGACAAGGCCCGCAGCCCCTCGGCTGTGAGTCCCGCCCCGACCCGCCCCTTCACTAGCCCCGCCCCAATCACTAGCCACGCCCCCACACCAATCACTAGCCCCGCCCCAATCACTAGCCCTGCCCCAATCACTATCCCCGCCCCTCCACTAGCCACGCCCCAATCACTAGTCACGCCCCACCCCTCCACTAGCCCCGCCACTATCACGAGCCCAGCCCCGCCCTCACCCTCGCCCCATCTCTAGCCCCGCCCCGCCCCTCACGCCCCCGCCCTCCCCACCCACCTCCCCTCCCCACCGCCCCGCCCCCACCGCACCCCTCTTTCCCAGGAGTTCCTGCGCATGATGGGGGGCGACCGCGACGCCCCCAACCTGTGCCGCCTGCTGGAGCTGCTGGCCGAGGGCCGCCGGCTGCCCGCGCCCCCCACCTGCCCCGCTGAGGTCAGCCCTGCCTCAGTTTACCCACTGCCCGGGGACCCACCCCGATGAGTGGGGGGCTGAGCTCAGAGCCCCGGGATTACAGGCGTGCACCACCACGCCCGGCTCCCGCCGCCTGCACTTATTGAGCGCCGACTGTATACCACGCCCTGCGCTGCAGGCTGGCCGGGTCACCTGGGAGGAGGGGGCGCAGCCCTGAGGTCCAGTGGCCTCGGTGCTGTGAGGCGACACGGGAGCTATGGAGGATTTGGGGTGCTCAGCGCCACCCCGTTGTCTCCCCGCCCCCCCAGGTCCAGGAGCTGATGAGGCTGTGCTGGGCCCCCACCCCGCAGGACCGGCCATCCTTCGGCGCCCTGGGTCCCCGGCTCGAGGCCTTGTGGAGTGCCAGCCGCGGGTAGTGGTGACTGTCCCGGATCCGTGTCCCCAGGGCAGACCCCAGCCCATTCCCCACCTGTGCCCACACCCTGACTGGAAAACTCTTATTCGTCTCTCAAAACCCCAGCTGCCAGGTCCTTGCAGTGCTCCCTGAGGTGTCCCCACCACTTCTTCTGGCTGCAGAGCGCGGACGGTGGCCGTGTCCACGGCTCTGTCCTCCCTCCCTTTCCTGGTCCTGGGGGGGAGTAGTGTAGTGGTCCTCGGAGGGTAGGCGCAGAGTGCGCTCTGGGAGTGTTTGTTGATTGAATAAAGGACTTCAACAGATCCGATGGTTTGTGGCTGGACCCGGGGCTGTGGGTCAGGGGCGTCTCAGGCGGGTGGACATTGTGGGGGAGGCGCAGAGGGACGTCCCCCCGCCCCCGCACAGCTGTGGCCTTGGGGCTCCATCCTGCCCAGCTAGGAGCGGGGAAGCAGCTGCACCGGGGTCAGAGGGCAAGGCTGGATTTGGGGAGCGAGGCTGTGGGGGGGGGCGTCAGCCAGGGGAGGTCACCTCATGTGTGGGGGGGCAAAGATGGGGGGACCCAGCCCTGCCCTGGGGTCCGCAGCCACCTGTGATGACCTATGACCTCGGCCAGGCTCACTAGCAGTCAGTTTATTTCCCCTGGGGTGCATAGAGACCCCATCTCAAAAACCGAACCCACAGCAACAGCCCAGCGGGGTGGTGTCCAGCTGGGGAGCCCAGCCGGCCCCCTTGGCCTTCATTGGCGTCCTCGTCCTCCTCCCCCCGGGGACACAGCTGACCTATAAGTGACAGCGGGGGACGGGGCAGCCACGGCCACCATGGACCCCGGCTGGACACTGCTGCTGCTGCTGCTGGCGTCCATCGCGGTGTCGCCGCCGGGCCTGGCGGTGGCCACGGGGACCCGAGAGAAGCTATGCGGCCACCACTTCTTGCGGGCGCTGGTGCGGGCGTGCGGGGGACCCCGCTGGGCCCCCGAGAGCGGCCATGGCCACCGTGAGTGGGGGGGTGGGGTGTGGTTGTCACTTGTCACAGAGTGGGGGAGGGGCCTCCGCACTCTCCCCCCACCTGGAGGCCGGCCTCGAACTCCGATCCTCCCGGCTCAGCCTCCCCAGCAGCCGGGATCACAGGCGTGAGCTGTTCCCGCCATGTGCGCACAGTGACGGTGACCCTGCGTCCCCAGGTGACCTGTGGCTGGAGGGACGTCCACCCCTCGGACAGGTGGCTGAAGATGGACACCTCGCGCTGGGACCCGGTCCCCAACCCGGTCCCCAGAGTCCTCACGGCCACCGCCACCGCCGCGCAGCCGTCGCCAACCCCGCACACGGCTGCTGCCTGGTCGGCTGCACCCAGAGTGACCTGCTGGGGCTCTGTCCCCACTGACCGCCCCGCACCCCACGGCCTCGGGGGAGGGCTGCCGGGTCCCCTAAAACTTGGGGCCGTCCCTGACTGCTACAGACACCCCGATGTCCACTGACGGTCCCCCCCGCACGCGTCCCCGGCTTCCTGTCCCCCCGGGAAGAAATAAATCAATCATGGAAGCAGCCCCGTGTCCTTCTGTGGTGGACGCCACCCGGCCTCCGGTGGCCTCAACCTCTCAGCCTCCCTGCCTCCACCTCCTGAAGGCGCCCAGCTTTTCACACCTCCCAAACCACACCAACGCCCTCTTCCAGCCCGGCCCCTGTCGGTCACCTCCTGTCCCCTTTCCCGGTACTTTATCCTTATCTGGCTCCAGCCCGGGGTGACAGGGGAGGTGACGCAGCCACCCCGCCCGGCCCAGCACAGGGGACCTTTGCTTGGCCTCCTTCTCCCCCAGCCTCGTCTCTCTAAGTGGGTTTGAATCCTTTAATTCTTGCTGCTGCCGCAGACCACAACGTGTGTGGGTGGGTCACGGGTTTTGCAGGGTGTGTAGGAGTTGGCCGAGCAGCATATTCACTCAACAAACCCTCCCCACGCTCACTTAGGGAGCAACACACAGCAGGCACAGCAGAGTTGCTTGGGGAACAGGGAGGAGGAGGCCCCGTAAATGCTAATTTGGGGCAGAGGGACGGGGTCTGCAAAATTTTGCACAAAGCTTATTTATTCCCTGAGGACGTCACTCCCAGCCACCCTGTCCCCCACAATGCCTGGGGGCCCGGCCCGGGTATTGGGGTCACTGTATGTCCCCAACATGTGAAGGACACTGGAGTGTCCACTTCCCAGGATGGAGGGTGTGAGGTGCCGGCCAGGGACACAGGACCCCCAACCCTGGACTGATTTCTAACCCAGCCTGGGGTCAGCGGCCTGTCCTCTGTCCAGTGTCCACTGTCACAGCACCTGAGGCCACCGGCGAGAAGGGGCAGCCCCCAGCTTCTAACTGCCACACGAAGGACACTGTCACATTTCCTGGGTTTCCTGTAGTCAGACCTAAGGACTATGGTCTGAGTGGTGCCAAGTGGGTTTTGCAGGGTGTGTAGGAGTTCACCGAGCAGACCATTCACTCAACAAACTCTCCCCAGCTCTCCTAGGCAGACAACAGTCTCAGTTCCCCCCTGGGGATAGAGGTGGTACCAAGTGGGCTTTGCAGGGTGTGTAGGAGTTTGCCAGGCAGCCTATTCACCCAACAAACCCCAGCTCACCTAGGGGCAGAACAATCTGAGTTCCTCTGGGGACACAGGTGCTCTCAGTTGGGTTTTGCAGGATATGTAGGAGTTCGCTGGGCAGACTACGCACTCAACAAACTCCCCTTGCCTCAGCTAGGCAGACAACAATCTAAGTCGCTATGGGGACACAGGTGGTGCCAAGTGGGTTTTGCAGAGTCTGAAGGAGTTTGCAGGGCACCATATTCACTCAACAGACCCCTCCTGGCTGACCTAGGCAGACAACAATCTCAGTTCCTCCGGGGACACAGGAGGGTTTTGCAGGGTGTGTAGGAGTTGGCCGGGCAGCATATTCACTCGACAAACCCTCACCTACTCAGACAACAACCTCAGTTCCCCGGGGGGAGGCGGGGAGGCGGGGGGGGGGTCACCTCAGTAGAGCCGGGCCTGCCTGCCGCAGGTGACATTGGGCCTGTTGAGCGCCTCCCACATGAGCAGCAGCTCGTAGGGCAGGAAGCGGTGCACGAGCAGGAGGTCGCGGTAGAAGCAGGGGTCGAAGGAGGACAGGCGGGCGGAGGGGGAGTGCAGGCCGCCCGTGCGGACGCCGCTGTGGCCGGCGGGTCGCAGGCCCTGGTGACGCAGGCACATACCCAGAAAGACGTCGTCGATGGGGAAAAGGTCGAGGGCGGACGCAGCTTGGCGCAGGGCTGTCCCCGTGAACCTGGACAGGAGGAAGCCCCCGCCACCGCAGTAGGGCGGGTAGTGGTCCTGGGGGGCCACCAGGTGGGGCACATAGTACTTGCTCCAGGGGACACGGATGGGCCCTACGTTCTGGATCAGGTGACCCACGAACAGGTGTCGGTCGGGGTCATGACCTCGCAGGTAGGTGACCATGTTGTCCGTGTGGGCGAAGACGTCGTCGTCCCCGTTGAGGACAAAGCTGGCGTTGGGACAGCGGCTGACTTGCCAGTCCATGAACAGCACCTGCGGGCGGCGGTGACCCGCGTTGGGAGTTCGATCTTCGCTGGACTCCTCTGCACCCCTCAAAACCCCACCCGGAACGCCCTCCGCCGGCTCCGTCCCCTGCCCAGGGCTGGCCCACCTGCTTCAGAGTGAGGTTGAAGAAGGAGTCGTGGAAGTCCCACTGCAGGATGTCCCCGTGCGTCCTGGCCTCCAGGTCCAGCAGCCGGTTGACCTTGCTGGCCTGGTGGGGGTCGTTTGCGGTGCCCACGAGGAACACACGGCGCAGCGGGGCGCCCTGCACCTGCCGCTCGCGGCCCCAGGTGCGGCGCACGAGCTCGCGGCGCTCGTAGTTGTGGGGCGAGGACTTGATGGCCATGAGCAGGAAGACGGCCGGGGCGCATTTGGTGGCCACGGCGTCCTGCAGCAGCCGGAAGGCCCGGCAGTGCCTGTGCAGCAGGAAGTCGCGGATGTGGCGTGGCTGCTGTGCAAAGTCGGGGTGCGAGGCCATGGAGGCGTTGGCCACGCAGGGCGGGGGCCGCGGGCGGGCGGGGGACAGCGAGGACCGGGCCTCGGCCTCGCCGGGGGGGTCCGGTGACATCGCCGGGCAGGACACCGCGGGTGGCGGGGGACGCAGGCTGAGCAGGGCCACCAGGGTCACCGTCCCCAGGGCCACCGTGAGCCACAGGTCAGGCCTGATCCGGGAACACCGCATCTTGACCAGCTCCTGTGCGGGGGCGACGTGGACGCCAGGTCCAGGTGGGCACAACGCTGATTATCCAAGCACCACCCCGGCTGTTCTGGGGACCCATGTTGTTAATTTTGGGGTGCAGGGGAGGAAACCGCACACCCCATCTGGCTTTTTGTTCTCTGCGTCCTCACCTCGCACCCCAGCTCTTTACAGAACCTGCAATCCCAGCAAACTCCTATTCCTCCCTTGAAACCCATCTCAAATGACCCGTCCTCCAGGAAGCTGGGAACCCTGGTCTCTGCCTCCCCGTCCACCCCCATCCCAAATACATGACAGTGTCTGCGTCCGGTTTGTGTCCCCGCAGTTAGGGGCTTCCCACACCTGGTACCTTGTGCATGTTCAGTGAGGGTTTGTTGAATGAATGTCAAACCTCACACTTACCTCAGGCTCCGCTGAGCTGTCTTCACTCCCTCTGTGGCACCTGGAACAGTGTGGGGACGGCTAGTGAGCCCTCCCCTGTCCCCTTTCAGCCCCGAGTGACCCCACGCAGCTGCGGCCTGGGAATGAGGCTGACCGTAGCTTTTAGGTTCCAATGGGGTCACAGATCAGCAACGGGGCTGGGGACAGGGTCTGCTTCGGCCTCAGCACAAATGTCCCCTCCTGATGGACACCGTGGGACACATGGGGTCCTAGTGTCCACCCGGCCTGTCTTGTTCCCCATTTTGTCCTCAGGGACAGTGGTGAGCATCACGGCCACCAGTGAGCAGAACCCCTGTGCTGAAGCCACCGGGGCTGTGACCACAGCCAGCTCATTAGCATAGGTGTCAGCTCATTAGCATAGGAGGGTCAGCTCATTAGAATATGAGATGTGGGCTCATTAGCATAGGGGAGTCAGCTCATTTGAATAGCGGTTGTCAGCTCATTAGCATACATGTCGCCTCATCAGCATAGGGACACCTGTATCCTCGAACTCAGGCTCTTCAGTGTCGCGGTCTAGTTGCGGCCAGTGTCCTCGAGAGGACAAGGGCAGTGCTGCCCATGGTCCCCACAGGGCCCGGCCCAGCGCAGCTGTGTCCCGGCTCCCAGCAGATGGGGAAACTGAGGCTGGGCAGGGAGCAGGATGAGAACCAGGATGCAAGCAGCATTGCTGAGCACCTGCTGCATGCGGCACGCTGGAGCCCAGGCCACCCCTGGTCACAACAAGATTCATGGCCAGTGACAGCCGTGACAAAGGGCTGCAGAGGGGAGAGGAACCCCAGGCGCCGGATTCAGGGGACACTGAAGGACGACAGGGACCCCCGGACAGTGCTGGGGACAGTGGCCGACGGCACAGCTGTGGGGGAGATGGTGGTGGGGTGGCGGGGAGCCATGGAGGCTCTCCTGGGGACAGGGATGGTCACAGCTTGGGGGACAGCCAGGGGAAGAGTTTGGTGTTGCAGGTACAGACCGGTCACTGGTGCACAGGGTGGACAGAGGACAGCTGGGGACAGAGTCTGAGAAGCTCTGGGCTTTTCACGGGGACACGGGGACGGCTGGCACTGGGTCTGGTGAGGAAGGAAGCCCTGGCCTGGGCGGCAAGGATGCCCGGGGAGGGGCTTGGCTCGGGGTGGGCAGGAAATGTCACTCAAGTGGCACAAATAGAATGTCAGAGCAAGGACACCGGGCTGCCTGCCTTGGGGCTGTGTGTCCTTCCTGCACCCGAGCCGCTTCGTCTTGGCATGGGCCTCCCTCTGCGCTGTGGCTGTGGATGTGGGGTGCTCTGGGCACCCCAAAGCCCCCCCAAGTCCCCAGTCTGCTCTCCCTGCGGCCACGCTGGCCATGGATGGATCCCTGAACCCCCCAGGCTCAGGCTGCCCCAGGGCCTTTGCACCTGCTGCCCCCCCCCCAGTTCTCATTGAACTCCAGGCCTCAGCCTAGGAGCACGAAATGTTAATGACACACTGAATATTCATGAGCTCCACGGGGGGGGGGTGCCTGACGTCAACAAGCCAGCTGGGGTTACTTGGAGCATCACGGTGAAGCTATCGTCACCTGAGCAAGTGCTGTCACCTGGCAGATGCCACACCTGGTCTAGGTTCTGGGGGCAGAAAGGAACGCCGGGTCTCACCGAAGTGTAACAGCGAGCAAAGTCGGGGTTCAGGAGTCCCAGGGTGTCCCCCGGAGTCTCCCGGACCCCTAGTTTCCAGGTAGACGAAAAGGGCACAGAGAGGGCATCCAACCGCCTGAGGTAACACAGCCAGGCCTGAGGGATCCCCACTGCACCCCACCTGCCCAGCTCCAATGGTGGCTCCTCACCCATCCCTCCCACCCCATAGCCATGAGAACATCCGTTTAACAGGAGCGGGAGTGACATTTATGAGCAGAAAAGAAAGAACACAGGCTCCAAAGGCCCCTGCAGTGACCAGGTCACCAAACACCTACTCTGAGCCCTGAGGACACGGAAGGGAAGGGAAGGGGGGACCCGCCCTGCCGACCTCGACTTCCCGGTTTCCAGGTCACAGAGGGCCACCCCGCCCCCGCCACTGTCCATGGAGGGATCAAAGGCTGGGACAGCGCCACCCCTTCTGGGACTGAACCCCAAAAGGGCCAGCCGGTGGGGACGGAGGCGGGGAAGGCAGCTGAACATCTCAATGCAGGTGTAAGGAAGGCCACACACAAAGTCCCCTTTGGGGCCTAGTCCCCTCCTTTGGGGACTTCCTAGACCTGGGGGTGGCCAGCCCCAGGGGTGGATCAGATTATTTCCGCCGTGCAAAGAAAAATGTCACGAAGGCAGTGTCTGCGTAATCAGCTCCGAGCAAACACGCCCGTCATGCGCACAGCCTGGCCGCCGCCCCGGGGCCCGGCCCCAACCCCTGCACCCGAGCCCGGCCGGCGGGGCGCCACGGCAGGGAAACTGAGGCACGGAGGCCGCGGCCAGCTGGTTTTGAGCTCCCGTCTCCGGCAGACGATCAAGCCAGGCCGAGTCCCACCAGGGAGACGGGCTACCTTTCGGGGTGGCCCTGGCAAGTCCCCTTCCTGCTCTGGGCTTTGGTGGTCAGGGGACAACAGGTCAGGTCACCTAGTGACTCCTTGCCTATGTGTCCTGGGCTGACACAGCCCGGCCTGGCGACAGGGGGACGCGGGTCTCGGGACACAGAAGCTCCCGTGTCCCCTATACCTGGACTGGACATGGGGACGTGACCGGAACTGCCACACCCCGGGGTGTGGGACAGGGGACAGGGTGGCCGGGCTGAGCTGGGCAGGGCTGGGCAAACAGAAGCCACCGCTCACCTAAGCCAGGTGAGGGCCACCTGTCCTTTGGCCGCACCTGTCTCCCAGGTGACACACGCACGCGGTGGCCTTGGGACGAGTGGGTTGACGCTAACAAGCCTGGAAAAGGGGGTTGGTGGTGGTGGCAGCTTTGGGGACAGTCCCCACGCTTGGCCAAGGGAAAGATGACCTTTGCATCTGGAGGCAGAGGCACCAGATGGGGGTTCGAGGCCAGCCTCAGCCCAGGTCTCAAGCAAGAAATAAAAACAAGAAAATCTGGTCACCAGGGCAGCTGTGACACAATCACCAGCGAGGTGACAACGGTGACAGTGAGTGGCCACTGCACTCCGTCCCTCCTCGCCTGTCCCCATAACTGAACGCACTTGACACAGAGGGAAACTGAGGCTCGGAGGCCGGAAGTCGCTCACCAGGTCCCCCCGCCCCCCACGCCAGCGGTGTCCCCATCCTGTCCCCCCCACCGCCAGCGGTGTCCCCATGCTGTCCCGCCCCCCGACCCAGGAGGGGACACTGAGTGCTCGGAGACCCCGCGGCACTCACCAGGCGGCAGCGCGTCGGACTCCGCAGCCTCCGCCGCCGCCGCGGGCGCTTTTCACCTGGCCGAGTCCCCGCCCCGCTCGCGCCCCGCCCAGGCGGAGTTCCCCGGCCACGCCCCCACCACGGGCCACGCCCCTCTCGGTGATACGCCCCGCCTATGTCCCGAGATTCCTTCTTCCTATAGGCCCAAGCTCCCATCAGCCCCGCCCCTCCATCTGACCACGCCCACATCTCCCGGACACGCCTCGTCAACCTTGCCGGCTGCTTGTGCCACTCATCCTTTCACCACACGGCTAGTCCCGCCCCACTTTCCTTCTTACAGCCCCGCCCCACTCGATGCAAGCCCCATCTTGGCCACGCCCCTCTTCTCAGCTGCATCTCATAGCCCCAGACTCAACTGTATATAAAGCACCAACCCGCCACCAGCCCCGCCCCCCCAGACTCCACTCCAGGACACGCCCCCTCCTCCCAGACTTCCCCCTTTATACAGTCGGGCTGAACCACTAGCTCCGCCCCTCCCTCTGACCACACCTTCCAGCCCGGCCACGCCCCTCTCCCCGGGAGTCATCGCTTCATACAGCCGCCCTTGACCAATAGCACGGCTGCACTCAGGGCCCCGCCCCTCCTCGGCCCCGCCCCTCACCCCCGGCCCCGCCCCTTTCATCTCCTCTGCTTTCTCCTGTTGTCCCCGGGAGGAGGCGCTCTGCGGCCGTGCCTCAGTTTCCCCGCCTCAGCATCAGCTGCGGACTCTGCTCCAAGCACATGAGTCACACCTGGCTTTCTACAGACTGGCGACATCCGAAGGGGCCCCTAAGCTCCTGCATCGGCGATAACAGCTGGACTTTGTGCAGAGCCCCCATTCACCCACCCCATGGGGCCCCAGGGAAGGAGCTGGTGCCTCATGAGCGAGTGCACCCCCTTCCCACCGTTCCTGGCCAGGTCCTCCCTGCCCTGTCCCTCCAAGCCCTGGACGCCGTGGTCACCCGTCAGCTCTGGACTCAAATGCAAGCTAGGTGTCACAGGACCATCCCCGCCTTTCCTGGTGGCAGAAGATACAAAACAGACCTTGCGGAAAACCCTTGCACACGGGTGCGCACAGTCCAAGGGGGTGGACGACTTGTGCTGCAGTCACACCGCGGAATCTTACTCGGCCCTGAAAAAGAACGGAGCCAACCCTGCACGCCACAACCGGAGGAACCATGGAAACGCCGTGGTGACAGACACAAAGCCCACGTGGTGCGTCCTCCATTGCCAGGACACGACCAGAACAGCAAATCCACACTGCAGGGACCAGGGGAGGGGGCCGTGCCTCCACTTCATTTGGGGGTGGGGGGCATAGCCCCAGAGCTGTGCCCTTGAAAATGCTGGACTTCATGTGATGTGCATTTCACTGCAATTAAGACAAAACCAAAAGAAAGCAGCCGGGCCCTCGCCAGGCGAGCGTGACCTTGGCCTCTGAGCCCATTGGCCACTTCGCTTCAGAGTTGGGGTGTCATAAATGGCCTAACGACACCCCACCCTGGGAGTGAACGGGTCCCCGCCCTCCCGGCTCTGTGGGAAAAAGGTCTTTGGTGTTTTCAAAGGGATCTGCTGTCCCAGGAACAGCAGATTAAAGCCACCAGCTGCACCCCAAATGCTGCCCCGTGCACCCCACCCCACAGGCCAGGAAGGCACGTGTGCTGGAGACCCCTCTGCCTGCCGAGTCCCCCTTGCGGCTGTGACCATCCGGTCACCCTGCACACAGCGCTTGAGCCATGTTTTCCCGCGGCTGACGAAACCTAGGATGAAAGCAGGCCAGACATAAGGAGTCCTGCAGGCTTCCTAAGGACGGGGCATTGTAAGCAGGGTTTTGAGGGCTGAGTAGGAGTTTGCAAGCTGCGGTAGGGTGTCTGTCCCCCTTCTGGCCCTTCCCTTGGAGGTCACGGTGGGAGGTCAGAGAGGAGCAAGGCTGGCCTCCAGCACGACCTCCCACCACGGCTTCTGTTCCTGCACCAAGTGTGCAGACACCCACAGACACCCAGCGAGTGCGAGCAAAGGGGAAACTGAGGCTCGGCCACAGTCAGAGACGCTCTGATTGCATAGCTGTGAACTGTACTCTGCTTACATCCCCACTGCCTGGCATACTGCAGGTGCTCAATTAATGCTTCTGTGCCAACTACTGACTTCCTTGGGTTGACTAAGTTCTTCCCCAGCTTATCAACTCCTACTCGTACCTCAAAACCCCGATGATAAGTGCCCCTCCTTGGGTGGTTTTCCTGATGGTCCCCTCTGTGGCACTGTTTAGGAGACATCTTTGTAATTTAGTTAGAAAATAAAGTTTATTTAAACAACATTAAAAGGCCAGAACCTGGGGGTGGGGGTGAAGATTGGCGAGATTTGTGGGGGGGGAATCTTGGCTCAGCCAGTGGGCGTGGTGAGGACTGGGGGGCTCCTGTCGGTGGAGTCCAGGTCTCGGGGGGACTGGGGGTTCAGTGAGCACCAGGACAGGGCAGCGCTGACCTCAGCAGCTCACCAGATACATCCCTGCATTGGGGGGTGGGTGGGGGAGAAGGTGGGGGGACAGTGAGGAAACGCCAGCCGCCCCAGCCCCCACTTCCTCCCTCTGAACCCCTTCCTTGCTTTTTTTTCTTTTTTTTTTTTTGGCAAAGCTGGGGACCAACTTGGGGTTTCCATGCTGGGCAGGCGCTAACCACTGGGCCGCATGGCCCCTGGCCTCCTCAAAGACTCCCCCCCACCCCCGAATCCCCCCAGATCCCATCGGCACCCCGTTTCTGCCCCTCACCTGTGGCAAACCTCCTCTTCACCAGGGACATGCGGTAGCCACTGCCCACCAGCTCCAGGTCCACGCCGGACAGAGTGACCCCCTCGCTGGTAAACTGTGCGGCCACGGGGCTGGGGGCGCTGGGCCCCGAGAGCGGCTCCCAGCTGGCAGAGAGATGTCCGGAGCCTGGGGGGGATGGGGGGGTCAGCCTGCTCTGTCCCCTGGGGTCCCCCTCCCGTCCTTGGTCCCCTGTGGCCTCCACTCTCTCTGCCACAGGACCTTTGCACCTGCTGTAGGTGCACGCCTTCTCCCGGATCTCCTGGGGGAGCCCCCACATGCATCTGACACCCCCAAACACGGCCGCTCACCCCCTGCCTCCGACACATCTGGGAGTTTCCACGTGAACCGCTTCTCCTCCAGATTCCTGGCGAGGGACGCTCGGTCAGGTTGTCCTCCCCAGGGAAGAAGGGGGACCCAGCTTGGCCGTGGTGGTCGGGGACATGGAGGGGCTTGGACACTAGTCTCCGACTGACTTAATGACTTGGGATGGAACCCAGGGACCCCCTCCCCCCCCACCACCGCACGCCCTCACCACGTGGCGGCCGGCTGCAGGCGGACGTTGGTCACCGGCCCCCCGATGGGCAGCAGGATCTGGACATTGGTGAGTGGTGTGGCCACGGCGGTGGCGCCAGCCCGGTAGCTGTAGTCCACTGACACCTGGGTGAGGGTCGGGCTGCACTGCCAGTGGGCGCTCAGGTGCAAGGGCACAGACTGTGGGCCAGGGCGGGAAAACTACGCGGGCGAGAACAAGAGAGACTCGGCTTGGAGCACCCTCCAGGCCTGCCGTGCGGCCAACGCACGCATCATAGAGGCTGCGCTGCACGCTGCGGCCAGCAGAGGGCAGCAGAGCGCAACCCCTGGAGGGGGTGGGGCCCTCCTCTTCTAATTGGCATAATCCAGGCAGAACCTTTCCACATTGGCTACAACTCACGCCCCGCCCACCAACGATTCTCATTGGCTGCCTGCTTGCCCCGCCCCCTCTGGCCCCGCCCTCTCCACGTGGCCCACCTGGTACCGCAGCAGCACCACGTTGTAGTAGGAGGCCGCTGGGTTCTGCTCTGCCTGGCGCTGCAGGGCCTCGGTCAGCGCCGCCATGTTCAGCCAGAAGTCTTTGGTCTCTGGGTCACTCTGGGAGGAGTCACTGCAGAGATGGGGGTGGGGGAACCCATCACCCCAACCCTCAGCAAACGCTCTCCCTGGGTCCCCCATCAAAGCCTTACTGCATGGGATGGATGGGCAGTTAGGAAGCAAGGGAGCCAGGAGGTTCAGAGACGGCAAGACACTTGCCCGAGGTCACACAGCAAACCCCCAGGAAGGCAGAGCTAGAATTCGGAGCCCCATTACCCGAAGAGCAGGTCTGCGTTGGGCTGGAAGTGCTCGATGCTCCCCGTGTGTACGAGCCGGAAGCTGAGGACGGGGGGCGGTGGGGACCCGCTGAACACACGCAGGATACCGGCTGGGAAGGTCATGGTCAGCTCCCCACTCACTCGGGCCAGGCAGCTGGGGGGACAGGGAGGGCTGGCACCTCTCTCCAAGCCCTCCTGCTTCCACTGCACCCCACAGCCCCCCAAACACACAACCTTACTTACATCCCTGCTTGCACAGGGGGAAGCTGCCTTATTTCCCTTTTCTCCTAGGCCACCAGGAAGCTCAGAACAGAACACTTCCCCTCTCTCTTTTTTTTGTTTCCTTCAGGTTAGGTGTTGAGTCTAACACTCCCCTCCTCTCTGTGGTTGGACTTTGAGGTCTTCTCTGCTGGATGGTCACCCCAGGGATGTCAAAACTCCCCGTGACTCAGCTCGCTCAGCCCTGTCCTGCTGCTCGGCCAGACCCGGTTTCTAGCCTCACGGGGACTTCCTGTAATGCCCAGCTCTGCTCACATGGCCTCCACGGCTGCCACTGACCCTGTCCCTGGCAGCATCACCGTGTACCTGGGGCTGTGGCCGCCGAAGTAGGCGTGGACGTACTCGGTGAAGGCCGTGGCCACAGGCAGGGCATCCTGGGAGCCCAGGACCACAGGGCTGGGGCCCCGGGAGACTCCTGTGGTGGTGGGGAATGAAAATGAGGACAGACAGACAGACAGACAGAATGGAGACATACCCCAGGCTCTGCTTCACCTGCTTAGACCAAGACCACCCAGACCCCATTAGGAGAAAGTGGGTCTCTTTTGTGTGTTTAGGGGTTGGGGACAAGGGACATACCGTGTCCGGCCTGGGAGAAGCTGGGCCGTTCTGGGCCGATGTTGGGGACTGAAGAGCCCAGTGGGGAAGGGCTCAGGGACCGAGACTGTGGACAGGAGAGAGGCAGGACAGTGAGCCACGCTGGATGCCACCCCGGGTGACCGCAGTCAGCCCCTGGCGACACCTTCAACCTACCAGGTCACCATTGCTGCGTGCAAGGGGACAGGACACCTTCCGGGTGCGGGGCCTCCGGGGCGGGGCGGCCAGGCCCTCCCTGGCTGTGGGGTCAATAGGTGTGGACATGAGGTCTGGGCAGTGAGTGAAGTCTGGGGTCACCCCCGATCCCAGCCCCCGCCAATCTCAAGCTCTTCTGCCCAGCAGGCTTCTGCCCCAGGGCCTTTGCACGGCTCCACCCTCCCTCTCCCAGGGAGGCATGGCCACCTCCTGCAAAGATGGGGGTCCCCACTTCCCCCGGGGGGCTGGCCTCACCTCCTCCGGCCTCCAGCCCCCAGGGTCCTGGCGATGGCGCCAGGGGCTGTGGAGAGTCCGGCCGGGGTGGGCCCCGCCTCCCCCTGGGTTCCTGGGGCTGCGCCCTACAGCTGGGTGGGCTTTGCGGGGTGCCTGGGCGGGGGACCCAGGAATCTGGGGAGGGGCCGGGCGCAGCGTGGGACGGAGAGTCCAGGCCTGAATCCTCCACGTTCTCCGGGGACGAAGAGGAGAAGGGGGAGGGGCTGGACGTGAAGCCCAGGCTGCTGGAGCCTAAGGGAGAGGAGGGCAGGGGCTGCTGACCACGCCCACACGGAGTCCCCACCCACCAACCTGCAGGCCACGCCCACGTGCAGGAAAGGCTCACTCAGGGTTACCACCACTTCCTCTGATGCCCCGCCCACCAACTGCAGCAACGGTGTGGCTCCACCCACCCACACAGCCCCGCCCACTCCAGCAAGGCCCCGCCCACTCAAGCACAGACCACGCCCTCTGGGCCCTCCCACTCACACGAGCAACGCCCCACCCTTTACAGTCCCATCCACTCAGCAAAGCTGCCACCAGCCCTGCCCATTCTTGTGAAACCACCATCCCCTTGGCCCCGCCCACTCCACAAGGCCTTACCCTCTCTAGCTCCACCCACTCTAGCAAGCCCCACCCCCTGCGGCCCCTCCCAATCAAGCAAAAGACCTCACGCTCTGGACCCTCCCACTGGCACAACCCCGCCCACTCCAGCAAGGCCCCACCCTCTGGACCCCGCCCACTAACGTCTCACCCACTCAGCAAAACCTCCACCTGCTACAGCTCCGCCCACCCTGGTGAAGCCCCACCCTCCAGCCCCTCCCGGGCCACGCCCACTCCCCCTGCTGTCACCTGTAAAGTCTTCGTGGTCGAAGGCGGACTCCAGCGGCGGCCCAAAGAGGCTCTTGGACACCTGCTCATC
Organism: Castor canadensis; assembly: GCF_047511655.1. NCBI lineage: Eukaryota > Metazoa > Chordata > Mammalia > Rodentia > Castoridae > Castor > Castor canadensis. The sequence goes on from NW_027395334.1 coordinate 102,711, forward strand.
GCAAGACGGCAGCTTCTCTGCACAGCTGGGGACACGAGGAGGCCGAGAGGGGCTTCTGTTGTCCCCATGCCCCCGCCCACCTCAGGGCCTTAGCACATGCTGTTCCCTGCAGTTCTGCCACCGCCCCCTCTGTCCTCTTCAGGGACCAAGCTGGAAGTCACCCCTTAGCCAGACCCCATGACGTCGCCGCCACCTGTCCATCACACCACCCACGGGTGGAGGGGGACTGAGCTGGGGCCGGTCCCCGCCTGCCTGAGTCCCGTGTCCTCTGCAGAACGCACCTGCTGGCCCTGGGGGCCGACCGTGGCCTCTGCGGCTTCCCAGCCGTGTCCCCTAGGGGAGAGACGCCTGCGTCACCGCACTGCACAGACTGGGGACCAAGGTGACCCGCAAATCAGGCAGAGAGGGATTCACACCTCATTTGGGGGCCCCCTCCCTCCCTCTGCGCTCCCCACCCCCAGCTCTCTTTCCCCTTTCAGAATTCAGAAGGGGAAACCGAGGGTCAGAGGAGCTAAGCGGCCTGTGGGGCTGGGGTTCGAGTCCCCCCGCTTTCCCTCTCTGGACAAAGACACAGGCCACTCACGGGAGGAATGGCGCTTCATGGTTCCCTGTGGACAAGACGGGGCGGCGTCAGGCATGGCTGTATCCAGCCATCCAACCCCAGGCATGGCGCCCACAGCTCCGCCACCACCCACCCAGTCCACGCCACGCATACCCCGGGGCCAGGAGGGAGGATGAGGCTGCCCGCGGTGGCCCTGAGCTGGGCCGCGGCAGCCTCGGAGCTGCAGGCAGGGGCCCGGGCCGGGGCGGGCTTGATGTGCACATAGAATTTGCGGGGTTCGTCGTCGTCGAAGTCGGAGTCGCTGGATGAGAAGCGAGAGGGCTCGGCCGTGCGTAGGTCGCAGTCAAGGAGCCAAAGGGATTGCACAAAGTCCTGCACCGTTTTATCCCTCACCACCCAGCTGTCGAACTCCTATGCAGCTGCTAAACCCCACCACCAGTGCCCCTTCCTTTAGAAAGCCCCTCTGCTTAATCCAGCAAGGGTGTCCTTGCTCTGCCCCCTGGGGACACCAGGATATTGTTGTGGGTGACCTCAGGCCGGATGGTGAAGCCCTCTTCATCCACCTCTGGACACATCTGGGGGACAGATGGTGGTCAGACCCCCACTGGTAACCCCTTCAGTCACCTCAGACTCCAGTCCAGCTTCCCCTGGTGTGGGACCAGAGCCAGGGGAAGGCGACACTCGGCGGGCTGGCTGTCCCTCCCATGTGGACAGAGGTGGGATTTGAACACCGAGCCCCCGAACCGCCCCTGGACCCAGCACTCACCCCTGAATCGGGTTCCAGGATGTCTCTGGGGACAGGAAGAGACGTTAGCGCCACCAGACGGGGGTCAGGGATGCTGGGTCCTGGGCCACGTGGGAGGGCTGAGGATGAGGGAGGTGGCCTGGGCAGGGTGGGGTGACCCGGGTGGGGAGGTCAGGGGAGATGGGGAGGTGGGGGATGGGGGAGGCGGGGGATGGGGAGGTGGGGGTTGGGCGATGGGGAGGTGGGGGACGGGGGGGGGGAGGTGGGGGATGGGGGTTGGGGAAGTGGGGGATGGGGAGGTGGGGGATGGGGGTTGGGGAGGTGGGGCATGGGGAGGGGGGATGGGGAGGTGGGAGGTGGGGGATGGGGAGGTGGGAGGTGGGGGATGGGGAGGTGGGGGATGGGGGAGGTGGGGGATAGGGGAGGTGGGGGATGGGGGTTGGGGAGGTGGGGGATGGGGAGGTGGGCGATGGGGAGGTGGGGGATGGGGGTTGGGGAGGTGGGCGATGGGGGAGGTGGGGGATGGGGGATGTGGGGGATGGGGGAGGTGGGGGATGGGGGGATGGGGAGGTGGGGGATGGGGGGGATGGGGAGGTGGGGGATGGGGGGATGGGGAGGTGGGGGATGGGGGGGATGGGGAGGTGGGCGATGGGGGGGATGGGGAGGTGGGCGATGGGGAGGTGGGGGACGGGGAGGTGGCGGTGACTCCCGGGAGGGGTGGCGGTGGTCCTCACGCGGCTGCCCGTGGCTCCCGCTCTCGCCGGCTGAGTCCTGGCAGGCGGAAGGCCTTGGCTCCGCGCAGCCGCTTCATGGCTGGGGACAGAGGGTGGCTGAGCCCGCGGTCCCCTCGCCCAGGTCCCCACCCGGGGTCGGCTGGGCGCCCAGGCCCAGACGTACTTGCCTTCCTGCAGGGCGGCCGCGCTGTAGGCCTCGAAGTCCACGGGGCCTGGACAGGACGGAGGACAAAAAGCCTGAGCCCCGCGGTCCCCTGGGGCACGGACGGAGCAGGGGACAGGGGGATGTCAGGGGGTGGGGGTGGGGGGGACGAGGACAGGCCCGGCTGGCCCTAGACGTCTAATTATCCCGGCTTGTCTGGTGGGCACAGAGAAGTCAAGACGCTGGCCCGGGGTCACACAGCGCGCCAGGAACCCAGGACCCCTCATTTTTAATGGGACTCCAGAGCCTTGCACGGCTGCCTGGGCCCGGGCAGCGCGTGAGCAGTGGACGTGCGGGGCACTGACCCACCTGGCCTGTCCCGGCCGGTGCCCTTGGTCTCTGCAAACCTGCGGAGCAGCATCTCCACGCTCACGTTTTCAATGTTCTGCTTGAACTCCTCGTGCACCTGGGGGACAGCGGCGTGAATGGCAGGGGCTGGGCCGCCTGTCCGTCCCCAACCCGTCTGTCCGCCCGTCCTGGCCCCGCACCTGCCCGATCTGCACGTGCGTGTCTTCCACCGAGTGCGCGAAGGAGCCCAGCAGGGCCTTCATGTGCTGCAGGTGCGTCTCCTCCATGGCTTGGAAGCGCTGGGAGGAGGGAGGGGCAGCGGGAAAGACCAATCAGAGCCTTCCGGCACCACGTGATTGATGGGGGGGAAGAGCCAATGGGAGAGTCTGCCCTAGGACTTTGGATGAAGACTTTGAGCCAATGAGCTGCTGGCATGTAAATGAGCCTTCTGCCGGGGGCGTGGCTTGCACGGTAGCGCACCTGCCTAGCCAAGCAGGCCGCCCTGAGTTCAAACCCCGACACCGCCAGTACAGATAAACTATCAAAATAAAAATAAACGGACGCTTGTGCTGGCCACTTTCTCTCTGTGTGTGCACATGCGTGGCAGTGATGTCCCCAGGGGAAGAAAACAGAGAGACACAACTTCCTGCCATCACCATTTGAGCACTTGGTTCCAGCCATGCCTGAACCGCACCCCGCCCCCCAAAATAAATCTTTCCAGTTCCTTGACTCTACAAATGCTGTCAGTGCCAAATTAAAATTTCCAAGGCTGGCGACCTTTAAGACAATCCTATATTCCTGATCCTAACGTTTCAATCTGCTTCCAGCCCCCGGTCCTCAGGCTCCCTGGGGTTGGGGACCGCAGGGAGGGGCCCTCACCAGGGCGGAGTCCAGCATCTTGTGCTCGAAGTCGGCCCTGGCGGAGTTGTACTTCTCCACCGAGCGCCTCAGGCTCTCCGCTGCCTTCTTGGTTTTGGCTTCTGCCTGGGAGGCACAGAGAGGGGTGGTGCTAGGACAGGGGGACACCGGGTGGTCCGGCCAGCGTGGGTGACCCCTGCAGACAAGCCCACCTTGTCTATCTCCTTCTGGCTCGTGCTCTCCCGGCGCAGCCGCTCCTGGTCCATGCAGCGGTTCAGGTAGTTCTCACGGCACTTGGGCAGAAGCTGGCTGACCCCCGCCAGCGCGTGGACAGCGTCCAGGGTGCCCAGCACCTCGTCCTTGCACTGCGGGGGACCATGGAGCTGGTGACACGGTGGTCACACTGCCGCGGCTCCAGGCCCACGGTCTCATTTAAAAATATCTGGGGGTGTGGAGTGTGGGGAGGGGACGAGACCCTGGCTGGCTTCACCCCCAGAACCCCAATTAATCGGGAAATCAATGCCAGCCTCCAAGTGTGATCCTCCCAATCTCAGCCTCCCCTTTAGCTGGGATTACAGTTGTGAACCAGGGTGCTCGGCTCCTGTCGAGTTTTCCCCCCAGGCCACAGTTTGCTTATGCCTGACACTTAACTTTTCTTTTCTTTCTTTTGTCTGGTGTCCAAATCCTCAGAGCCACACGCCAGGGGCTGGGGTCCCCACTTCCCGTCCCCCCACGCCCACCTTCTTCTGGGTCTTCAGCTGTTCTTCCCCGTAGCGCACCACATCTTTGATGAGGTCCTGCAGTTTCCGAGTCAGCTCCAGGTGGCACAGCGCCAGCTTGTCCGAGGACACTCGGAAGACCTCCCAGAGCGGGGCGAAGGTCCTGGGGCCGGGGGCGGGAGAGGGGCGCATCACACAGCTTCAGTTGACAGTCACTGGGGTGTCGGCCCCTGTGCCCGGCCACCATGCCCTTCTGTCCCTCCTCTCTCAGATCTCCCCACCTCTGCCTTGAGCAGGCCAACTGTGTGGTTGCCCCAGGGCCTTTGCACTGACGCAGCTACCTGCCTGGCCCTCACAGAAAGCACTCTGCTCCTGTCTGGGGGTGACAACTGTGCCATTTGTGTGGTGCACACACGTGGCACGGAGGTGGCCACGGGTGCCCTGCACACTGAAGGTGCTCTGTGAATATTTGTGCAATAAAGGAAGGAAGGAAGGAGCTGGTGAGTGAGTGAGTGACACGCAACTCTCTCTCCCACTGCACCACGAGTGGGCAGGTGACACTCACCCCATGGGGGTCCCGTTGCTGGCCAGCTTGGACAGCTTCGACATGGCCTTGGAGTATGTCTCCTCGATAGTGGCCCTGGGTGGGAGGACGGGGAGGAGCTGGGCACCGAGGGAGAGGCTCCGGGCTGGGGCTCAGTTTCCCCAGGTCACTCATCTAAGCCGTAGCTCTAAACGCGGGGTGTTTTGCGGGGTCAGGGTGGGCACACCGCGCCTGCTCCATGGGGAACCGGATGGAGTTGGAATCCCCCAGTGCCCAGGTAATCTGATTTTGCAGAACCCAGGTGACAACTGCTGAAGAGGCAGTAGAGGGCGACAGGATTCAGAGCCGCAGGTTTTAGGGTCTCCAAGCTCCTGTGGTTCCTGCAGCCTGGGGGGAGCTGGATTGGGTCACCAGGTGGGAGCCGGTACAGGTGCAAGACCAGAGGAGAGGGCGGAGCCTCGGGGAGGGCGGGACTTCCGGTGTGGGCGGAGTTACTGGCTGGGTGGGGCCTGGACCCATGATTACAGGTGTGGGCGGGGCCTCGTGGAAGGCGGGACTTCCGGTGTGGGCAGAGCAGCAGGTGGGTGGGGCTAGGACCCATGCCCACAGAGGTGGGTGGGGCCTCGACGAGGGCGGGGCTGCAGGTGTGTGGATGGGGCTGCAGGGTGGGTGGGACGTGGACCAATGGCCGCTTAGTGGGCGGGGCCAAAGGTCTGTGGGTGAGACAAGACTGTGGGTGGGGCTAGGAGGAGGACAGGGCATCAGGCTTGTGGGTGGGTCCTTGTGCTGGGTGGGACTTGGGGAAGTAGCTATCGAGGTGGGTGGAGCCACTTTGTGAGGGTGGGGCTTCAGGGTGGGTGGGGCTTCAGGGTGGGTGGGGATTGGGCTAATGATCAGAGGTGGGCGGGACTGAAGGTTTGTGGTCGGGATTGTGCAGTGAGTGGGGCTATGAGGGCGGGGCTTCAGGCTGGTGGGTACGGCCTGTGATGGGTGGGGCGCGTGGTGGGCAGGGCTTGGGGCCTCACCTCTCCCGGATGAAGTCGGCCAGCTCCTTGGTGGAGATGGGCCCCTGCTTCACGCCCTGGTACAGGACCTCAAAGCCATGGTTTTTCTCACCCTGCAGGGAATGGCGTGGAGACTGAGCAGGGCGCAAAGGTTGTTGCCTAGCAACAACCGCTGGCAAGGAGCCAACCAGGAGAAGGCCATTCCTAGGCTGTAGTGATTGGTTCAGGCCTGAGCCAATCAGCATGCAGCATCCTCCCCATTTCACAGGGATTGGTTCGTTGAACGTAAATGCGTCCAATCAGAGAGAAGCCTGGGATTTTTGTTCCCTGATGGATGGAGAAAAATCTTATTTGCTCTTTGTGTGGCTGTCTCTGTCTTTCTGTCTGTTCGCCTCTGTCTCAAGCAATCTCGTCCCCTTTGATTTATTTTTCTTCTTTTTTTGTCTTTCCGTAGCTGAGGAATTAGGTGTTGACAGATTTTAGTGGAAGGAGGCGAGGACTGTGCTGTGTGACCTGGGCAAGTCGCTATCCCTCCCTGAACCTTGCTAACATGGGGCAGAATCGAGTGGTGGAGTGCCTGCCTAGCAAGCGAGGGGCCCTGGGTTCAAACCCCAGTGTCACCAAAGAAAAAAAGGGGGTCCATGATCTTTCATGAGGATGCAGTGAGTACTGGGTTGATGTACTCAGGGTCCCCAAAAGGCAATGCTAATGTTTGCTAATTTGCACTATTCATTAATATTTCCTTTTTGCATGCGCACACTGCAAACATTGATGTCAAAGGGGAACTTTATTGCTACATTAAAATGGGAAAGCAGGACACCTTGGCGTCAATGTCAGCCAGACCCTGTCCTGAACAGGGCGTGTGTCGCTGGGTTCTGACGGCCTGGAACCCCAAAAACACTTAGCATGGAACTGCTGACATCTCCTTCCCACTCGTGTCCCAGCCACCTCCTCTGGGGACCTTCCCCAAACCCGCCACCCTGTCCACTCGCCGAGGACCCCTGGTCTCTCAGGAGGACATCTCCCCTCTTCCCCATCCAGGCTTAGACCGCCCAGGCCAAGGGTCAAATGTCCCTGATGTGCTGGGTCACATCGGGTTGGTTACTTCTCCTCTCTGGCCCTAACTTTCCACTGGGGACGATGACAGTTCCCAATGCCTGAGGGTCTGGGTGAGATGTGTCCAGGACAGCGCTGGACACAGGGTCTCTAGGGAGGACCGAGCGGCTCCTCAGCGTCCACCTGCCACCCCGGGGGATCCTCGGACGAGGCCGTGCCAGGCACCGCCACCCAGGCTGGCCTCTTGGGCTGACTCGGAGCCAAGTCCTGGCCCGGTTCCCGGTCCTGGCAACAACCCCCTAGCAGTGTCTGCCTCCCTTGGACAGGGCTGGCAGCCGAGGGTCCCAGGAGGAGTTGTCCTGGGAGTGGGTCCCCCCACACCATTGCCTCTGGCCCCCACTGTGACCCCAATGACAGCTACAGCGGGATGTCCTACCACGGCTCAGGAGTGACCCTCCCCTGCTCACACTTCCCCCAGGGCCCTCTGCTGTAAGCCTGGGGACTGGGGTATCCCTGTCTGGCTGGATGGCCCCAAAGGAGCCTCAGAGCCCCCCCGACATTGCTCAGGAAAGCGCCAGGCCATGTCTCTGACATGGACAGGTGTCCGTGGACCTTGCCCGAGTCCCAGGAAAGCGAATAGGGAAATGGAGGCCCAGGGATGCAGAGACACCTGCCCAGGGCCTCCCTGAAGAGCGGATCCCTGTCCTCAGCTCCCAGCTCTCTGTCACTCAGGGCCCAGCCGGCCACCTTTGATGGGGTGGGAGAGTCGGGGGAGGTTTCTATTTTCTCTTCCCGCGTCTGACTTCTCCTCCGCGCGCTTATGCACCTTAAAATAAGTGTACGTGCTGCCGTCAGGGCTCCAAAATGTGGGTGACATGGGATCCTGCAGCGGTCCGCCCTCCACTTACACAGAGGTGCTGACGGGGACTCAGATAGCGACAGTCCCTCGGTGGGGGTGTCACATGGCCATTTAGAGGTCAAGCTGGGCAGTCTGACCCTGGAGGAGAGTCTAGAGGTCAGACACCTGCAAGGGCAAGGGGGTGCGGTCCCTTTAAGACAGCAAGAGCCAGTAAGAGGAGCTCCAGCTGGGGAGGGAGGCAGGCTGTTGCCAGGGGCAACCGGTTGCCTAGCAACGGGTTTCCTCTTTCCAGCTCAGGGGCTGCAGATGAGGAAGGGGCTTTTGCCCCACTTCTTCCCTGATCCTGGGGCAGCTCCTGTTCCCACTTCCTCCGAGGCTCCCCATGACTCTGTCCTTGCACCCAGAGTCCTCATCTAACGTCCGTGCTTCCACTCAAGCTTGGAACACCTTTCCCACTTCCTCCATTGGGTGTCAGCTGCTATAAGGGGGCGCCCTAACCCTCAGGGTGAGTCTGGATGGCTCTGCGACACGCCCCGCCCCGGCCCCGACCAGGCCCAGATGGAGCCTCCCGGGGCCCCAGCTCCCAGAGTCACAGACACGCGTGGGGTCACAGGGTCAAAAGGAGGAAGGGAATGAGTGGATGAAGGAGTGATGGATGGATGGATGGATGGGTGGATGGGTGGATGATGGATGGATGGATGGGTGGATGGGTGGATGATGGATGGATGGATGGGTGGATGGGTGGGTGGATGGATGGATGGGTGGATGGATGGATGGATGGGTGGATGGATGGATGGATGGGTGGATGGGTGGATGGATGGGTGGATGGATGGATGGATGGATGGGTGGATGGGTGGATGGATGGGTGGATGGGTGGATGGATGGGTGGATGGATGGATGGATGGGTGGATGGATGGGTGGATGGGTGGATAGGTGGATGGATGGGTGGATGGGTGGATGGATGGGTGGATGGATGGATGGATGGGTGGATGGATGGGTGGATGGGTGGATAGGTGGATGGATGGGTGGATAGGTGGATGGATGGGTGGATGGATGGGTGGATGGATGGATGGATGGGTGGATGGATGGATGGATGGGTGGATGGATGGGTGGATGGGTGGATAGGTGGATGGATGGGTGGATGGGTGGATGGATGGATGGGTGGATGGGTGGATGGATGGGTGGATGGATGGATGGATGGGTGGATGGGTGGATGGATGGATGGATGGATGGGTGGATGGGTGGATGTATGGGTGGATGGGTGGATGGGTGGATGGATGGGTGGATGGATGGGTGGATGGGTGGATGGATGGGTGGATGGGTGGGTGGATGGATGGGTGGATGGATGGGTGGGTGGATGGTGGATGGGTGGATGGATGGGTGGGTGGATGGATGGATGGATGGTGGGTGGATGGATGGGTGGGTGGGTGGGTGGAAGGGTGGATGGGTGGGTGGGTGGATGATGGATGGATGGATGGGTGGATGGATGGGTGGATGGATGGATGGGTGGATGGATGGATGGATGGGTGGATGGGTGGATGATGGATGGATGGATGGGTGGATGGGTGGATGGATGGGTGGATGGATGGATGGATGGGTGGATGGATGGGTGGATGGGTGGATAGGTGGATGGATGGGTGGATGGGTGGATGGATGGGTGGATGGATGGATGGATGGGTGGATGGATGGGTGGATGGGTGGATAGGTGGATGGATGGGTGGGTGGATGGGTGGATGGATGGATGGATGGGTGGGTGGATGGATGGATGGGTGGATGGATGGGTGGATGGGTGGATAGGTGGATGGATGGGTGGATGGGTGGATGGATGGATGGGTGGATGGGTGGATGGGTGGGTGGATGGATGGATGGATGGGTGGATGGGTGGATGGGTGGATGGATGGATGGGTGGATGGGTGGATGTATGGGTGGATGGGTGGATGGGTGGATGGATGGGTGGATGGGTGGGTGGATGGGTGGATGGATGGGTGGATGGGTGGGTGGATGGATGGGTGGATAGATGGATGGGTGGATGGGTGGGTGGATGGATGGATGGATGGTGGGTGGATGGATGGGTGGGTGGGTGGGTGGAAGGGTGGATGGGTGGGTGGGTGGAAGGGTGGATGGGTGGATGGATGGGTGGGTGGTGGAAGGGTGGATGGGTGGGGTGGGTGGTGGG
>NW_027395334.1:112657-155157 GCF_047511655.1 Castor canadensis
TGAATTCTTCCCCATGTGTCTCTTTCCACTCTAATTTCTACCCCTCCACCTGCCCACAGAATGCCTGGTGCCAAACTCTCCAATAAAGTCTCTACAGCCCTGCCAGGAATGCCACATAAAAATAAGAATAGGTAAAGATAAAGGAAAAAAAAAAAAAGAAAAACAAAATTTGAATCGGTCTTACCCAAAAATGCTCCCCAAAATATGACATCCTAATGGCGTCTGTGAAGACCTCAGCAGGTGTCTGTCTGTCCAGTGTCTGTCTAAAGAAAGAGACATGTGTGAGTCACTGAGTTTAACCTAACAGGGTCTGGTGAGGGAAATTCCCATTGTCCTACCCATGGAGCTCAGAGACTGGGGAGGAATGAGGAACTGAAAACCTCCAGGGCTCAGAGCCTGCTAGGGCCCTGAGATGAGTCAGCCCTGATCCTGCAGCCCTCATCTCAGGGGACACACTGGACACACATGCCCCTGTCCCATGGGGTCATGGCTGGAGTACGTGGAGGGGATATGACAGGTGGGGTTTTAAAGCACGTATAGGAGTTTATGGCAAGGACAGGAGGGGTGAAAACGAGCCCTGTGGTAGGTAGAGAAGGTCTGGGTCATTTCATATTTGGACTGTCCTTTGAAGGACACCTACTTGCCAAGGTCACACCTTGCTCCCTGGATCAGTTGAGCCAGACCTGAATGCTCAGCCCCACGGCAGACGGCTCCCGTGGGCAGAGGATCTGGGGCTGGACCAGTCGGGGGAGGTCGGGGTCCCTGCTGTGTCCCTGGAATCTCCCTGGATCTTCCAAGCCCCTCCACAGGCGCCTCCCAGGGTGCAGAGTGCCCTGCGCACCCAGATGTCAGCACCCGGCTGTGTCAGTGGCCACAGGAGCCACGTCCACCTGGCGTCTGAGTCACTCTCCAGCTCCGCACCTCAGTTTCCCCATCTGCAAAACACATGGGCAGAATGCCCAGAAAAAGTCTCGCTTGGGGACTCCAGGGCTGCAGAGGGGCTCGGGCCAGGCTGCCCGGCGGGGGAGGACATGGGTGTCCATGACAGAATCAGGAGGCCCAGTCTGTCACTCGAGCTGTGGGCCTCATGCATAACGTATGACCTCAGACAGCAGCTGGGAGCCTGGCAGATGCGGTGGCAGCAGGGGACTGGTGACAGGATGGGGGTGCTCTCTGGGCCCCAACCAGGAAAGGACTGAAAAGCGCCTTGGGCTGGGCTACCTCTGTGTGAGCCTCAGTTTTCCTCCTCTTAAAAGCTTGCTTAACTTGTCAGGACTGGACACAGAGAGATGCCCATCTGTGGTCAAAGACAGGCCAGATAGACAGAGGTTCAAAAGCCGGGAAGGCCCAGACCTATGCAGGGGACATGAGGATTGGGGTTTTCAAGGATGAATAGGAGTTCACCAAGAAACTATTCGTTTCAACAAATGCAGCCAACCAGCGACCTATACCAGGCAATGCTGGGGTGGTGGAGAAACTTTGATCTCCCAGTGTAGCCCCACCCCTAGGAAGCCTAGTTTGGGGGGACACCAGGCTGAAAGCCCCGAGTTCTCATTCTGACCTGGGTCACAGATGTCCACAGACCCCTCAGAGCCGTGCTGAACGACACACGGGGACCCCACACGCCAGGTGACTCTCTTTCACCAGACGTGTGGCTCCACGACACCCCCGGGACCGCCAGCCTGCCCTCCCCTGAAAGCCAGGTGTCCACGCTGTGCGTGCCGACCACTGACACAGCTGCGTCCCCCCCACCACAGCCTCACTGGGCCGCTTTACAGATGAGGAAACAGAGGCACGAAGGTGTCACACCCCTCCCAGCCTCGGGGGACGACTGTGGCCCTGGCCCGGCTGACCTCGACCTCCTGGTCACAGCCACCACCATGTGTGGTCCTTGGTCTCCAGGTCCCCTTCCCCGTCCCCCTACCTCTCTCTCAAAGCCAAGGATGTCACACAGGCCAGGCCCAGCCCAGGAAGTGACACCTGCTTGGCCAAGGGTCCCCTTCTGCTCTGAGGGGACCCGGAGGGGCCTTCAGGTGCCCTGGCCGGGGTTCACACTCACCTATGGGCGCTGTGTAGGTCTGGGATCTGGGGCCCTGCAAGAGATGGCCACGGGCCCCTGCCACTTCCGTCACCACCAAGCCGTGTGTGTGCTTGCGAGGGGACAGGAAGTTCTCCCCGCCCGCCCGCCTGCCACCAACCGTCACCTCGCCTCTCCGCCCACCACGCCCTGGTCCTCTCTGGGGCCTGGGGGACGTTATCAGCACACACAGGAGCTCAGGTCACCGGCGGTCAGTGACACGGCCCCCGCCTAGCACAACCGGGACCCAGCGTTCCACATGGCGCCATCGCCGGCTGTGTCGACACAGCTGCCCGTGCCTCGGCGGGGAAACTGAGGTTCACCCAGCATGGCTGCCCTGGGGAGCCCTTTCCTCCATAGGAAATTCAGAGTGACATCTGACAACTGCACTGCCACTGAGAGGACGCGGTCACAGTAATAGCGAAACCTTCCTTTCTGCCCCCAAACGCTCTGTGTTTGCTCCTTCCATCGGAGAAGAACTGAAACAGCACCACGGGCCTCGAAAACAACGGTGACCTGACTGCCAGCCAGGTCCCCCTGCCAGCCCAGAGACCGCCGGACACTTGCCCCAGGCTCAGCTGTGTCCCTCCTGTCACCCCAGCACCTGTTCCCAAAAAACTGGGGCTGAGGAGCAGATGGACCGGATGGGAACCGAACTGGCAAGGCAGACAGGGCACCCCGGGATTGGAGGACACTGGCCGGGGGGGCCAGAGCCCCAGAGCTCTTGCTGGGTGACCTTGGGCCACCCGTGACCCCTCTGGGCAGCCAGGATCCTGTGATCAGGACCTGACCCCGTGTCCTCACTGCTGTTTGTGCATCGAGGACTCATTTGAGGGTTTTCTCTTTGTTCCCAGTAACCAGCGGCTTGGCCCCCGGGTGTCACCCACTATTTCAATGACCAGCTCTGCCATGTCCCCCCTCTTTGGGCCCAGTCACCAGCGCGGTGATCACAGACTATACCCACGGCACCTCCTGACCCTGTCTGTCACCTCCCCGGTGGGGAACCTGAGTCACGTGACGTGCCCGGGGTCACTCGGCTCGGGGATGGTCCACCCTCCCCGCTGCTCCTTCGTGACTTCATCTGTCTGCCTTCATCGCTTCTTTGGGGGCTGCAACTATTGAGTGCTGACTGTATACCTGGCTTTGTCAGGAGCCGGCCCAGTCCTTCCCCTTCCTGGTCGGCTGTGACACGTTTACGAGCTCCAATGTTATAATTAACATCAGAACCCGAATGTCCGCGTCCCCCTGGCTGCCCGCCTCCCACGGCCTCCCCACATCTTCCCGGAGGGCTCAGCCCATTTCACTGGGGACACAGCCACCGGGAGGACGCCGACTCCAACCTGGGGGCGTCAGACTCCCCCATCTGGTGTCTGCTGCTCACTTGGCTAAGCTGGCTGCAGGGGACAAAGGGACAGGCTGACCTGTCACCTCCCACCTGCACCTGCCAGGGCGAGGGGGGACAGCGGGGGGACGTCCCCACCCAGGGGACGATGGTATGCGTGGGTGATGGTATGTGGGTCAGGGCGTGGACCTGGCTGGCCCTGCTGGTGAGACCAGGGCGGTGGAACCCTGGTGACACTTTGGCTGAGTGTCACCATGAACCCATTTCCCAGCTCAGTAATTTGGGGTCACAGGCAAAAGCTGGGAGTTGCAGGATGTGTGGGGGGGGGCGCAGAGTCACCTAGCTCACTGTCCTTGTGACACCCCCATAATATGCAAAAATAATAATCTAGCCAAAGATGTGGGGCTCATAGGTGTGGAGTCCAGGGTCCCCCAACTTTAGGTCTCAAAAGAGGGGAAACTGAGGCTGAGGGCCTTGCCGTCACCTGCCCCCAAGGTCCCGGATGAAGCAGGATGGTCCCAGTCTGCTCCTTTTCGGTCTTGATATTGGGGGGACCCTCACTTAGGGTATCCAGACAGATAGAGGGTGCCCCTAATTCCCAGTGCACCCCACTTGCAGCCACCACCCCCGGCCACAGACAAATTTACCTCCATTTATTTTCATCTGTTGGGAACAGCTGTGGCGGCCCCCCCCACATACAGAGAGGGGGGTCCCCCACATGGGCCACCCCACCCCCACACCACCCCCAAATTCCAGTCTTGGGGGTCCTTGCAGGTGACAAGGGAGGACCCCACCCTGCTGCGGCTGGGACGGGGTACTGAGGACAATCGGGGGGGGCAGGGGACAGTCTGTCGGGGTGGCCGAGTTTGAGAAGGGGGACACCATGGGGGGAGGGGAGGCACCCCACGATTGCAGGTTGTGGAGGGGGGGAAGCCGCACCCCATCTTTGCAGCCAATGATGGAGGCTGAGAATAAAGGGATTTGGGGAAGGGGCCTGGGGCAGGGGACGCGCGTTTAGGATTAGGACACACGTCGGGGTCCCCATGTCCACTGTGAACCCCGATGTCCCCAGGAGGCTCCCCCCGCCCCGCACGCCCCAGCCCGTGTCGCCCCCCCCACCACCATTATTACACACACCCTCCCGCCCGCCGCGGGGCCGCAGGACACGGACACCCGGGTCCCCCACGCAGGACAGACGGACTCACCTCCGAGCCCCGCGCGCCGCCACCTGCCGCCCGCCCGCGACACCGCGCGCCCCGCCCGCCCTCTCTCCACCGCTGCGGCGCGGCCGCGGCCGGCTCCGCCCACCGATGGGCGTGGCTCGCTAGAAACCACGCCCCTTCCCCAGTGACGACACCCGCAAGGCAGGGGCGGGCTCTGTAATCGGCGAGGCACGTCATTGGTCCATTCAGGTGAGTGGCTTTGCAAAGCCAGCGCGCTGATTGGCTGAGATGGCGACCAGGCGACCAGCGTTTTTTTTTTTTTTTTTTTTTTTTTTTTTTAAACCGGCCTCTCTACACTATCACCGCCACCCGCAGTGCATTTGCATATTTTAAAGAGACAGGCACCGCATCGTCCATCTGAGACCTCACGGGGAGGAGGAAGGGGAAAGGGAAAGCAGCATTTAGTGAGCGCCCACTGTGTGCCAGGCACTGAGCAACGCTCCTTTTTTGTCCCCTACAAGGCTGAGGGTGGGATCTGTGCCGTCATGCCACACCTGTCCTAAAGATGGGACCAGGGCTGCCATGCTGGACAGAGGCTCTGCCACTAATGTTTTTATGGTGGGGTGGGGTGTGACAGGGAGGATTTGAAGTCAGGGCTTCCAGTTTGCAAAGTCGGGGCTCTCTCTTGAGCCGCACCTCCAGTCCGTTTTGCTCTGGTTATTTCAGAGACGGGATCTTGAGAACCGTTTGCCTGCCCTGGCCTCGAAACGTGATCCTCCTGATCTCAGCCTCCCAAGTAGCTGGGATTACAGGCGTGAGCCACCACGCCCGATCCCATATGACAATTTTGAGAGACTCCCATTCTCTCCCCTTATGCAAGGCTCACGGGTTCACATTCCTCTTCGAACGGGGACAGAAAACCTGGGGGGTCCCCGGTCACCCCAACTCAGGAAGGGGCAGCCCAGAAACACAGTCCCTGAAACACTACTCTTTCCCCCATCTAGACTCTGGAAACCTGGCTTCTTTAAATCTCCCTAACTTGCTCCCTGCCCCGCACTTCCAGGCAGCTACTCGGGAGGGAGAGATCACAGTTCAAGACTAGCCTGGACCAAAAAAACAGAACAAAACAAAACAAAAAAAAACTTATTTGAGACCCCATCTCAATCATCAAGCCGGGTGTGGTGGTATATTCCTGTAATGGAGGATTATCATCGGAAATCAGTCCAGGGCTGGCAGGCGGGCATCTCACAGAGATGAGTGACTCCAATTCTGACACCGAGACCTTCAGTGGGGACCCCAGGTCCTCCCTGCAGCCACATCCTCAGTGCACCCCACCCCAGCACCTTTGTCTTTGCTGTGACCTTGGGATGTGACCCAGAGTCTGCTGAAAGGCACTGTCCATGGAGCCACGGCCCAGCCCCAGGTCCACTCCAGAAGGGTGGCCTCCCCACCTTAGATCTTGTGTGGTCAGTTCCTGTGTGGTCAGCCAGGCTCCTTTCACCCAGCCCAGGGCTGACCGCAGGAATGGGACCCTGTGTGGGGTGGGACTGGGCGAGCTGGGGAAGGGAATGGAGGCCCATGTGGAGGCTGAGACCCAGCCTGGACCTGTGGGAGGCAGGACACCTGTCTTTCTTGTAGGACTGGAGGGATGTGCAGCCCAGAGGGGTCAGTAGCATTCCTGAGGACACCCAGCATTGCGGCCAATGAATGTGTCCCCTTCCTGTGAAGGGGACACAAGCCACCCTGGACCTTGGTGGCCGCTGCGCACACTGGCCACATCCAGCTCACGTTTTCATTTTCCCTCCTGACTCGGGGCTCGCTGTGCAGCCCAGGCTGGCCTGGCTTGGGGCTCCTCCTGCCTCCACTTCCCAGGGCTGGGATTACAGGCTGCACCACCATGCCCAGCCCTGTCTAGTAACTGGATGCAGTCACTACCTTTTCATTTTCCTCAGATCTTATTATTTTTGAGGGGGGCTGTGGGTAGGCCAGGCTGGCCTCTGATTCACAATCCTCCTGCCTCACCCTCCATGTTCCAGGCCTTACAGGGGCACCCTCCATACCCGGTTTCCTCCCCCTGGGAGCTGGGCCCGTCCTCACCTGACTACAGTGGGGCAGAATCGGTTTCCAGACAGGTGACAGGGACTGGCCAGCCTGGCAGTCTGTGTCACCTTCCCCAGGCTGGGTCCCCCCACCCCCTGGCCTCCCAAGACCCCTGTCCCTTGCTTTCTGTTGGGCAGCATCTGTCCCCAGCCCCATGGGGGTCCCTCCTGTGTTCCCTAGGCAGAGAGGGAGGCTGAGGGCCACCAGGTTCTTTGGCACTGCTTGGTCCTTCCGTCCCCGTGGGTTTGTCCTGTGCTCCTGATGCCCGTCTGTCTTTGGTGACCGCCTGTCCTTGGCTGCTTACACTCAGCATCCCCATGAAGATGTGAGTGACGAGCTCCCTCTTGGGGCCCAGACATGGGTCCTTTGCGGGTCCCCAGCCACAGAGGACTTCCAGCCTCGGGAACTGGGGAAAGAAAAGCTGAGGTGCTGTGACCTCCGAGCCCGACAGTGACGTGGCAGAGAAGCAGCTGCAGGAGGGACAGACGGGCTGTGTGCCCACTGCTCAGAGGTGCTGCGACCCTTAGAAGCCCAGAAGGCGGGTGACGGGGTCCCCGCAGGACTCGGCTCCTTTTAGGGTGTTGGGTGAGGGGGTACGAAGGGTGTGGCTGTCAGCTCTCCTGTTGTCCATGTGACCCGGCTCGTGCTCTGGCCATGCCACCTACCCATGGAGACCTGGGCAAACGAGCCTGGGTGGCACCAACCCCAGGGAGGGCAGCTTGCAGGGCTTAGGGCCACGTTCAGGGCTGCGCATCCCCTGTGGGGCCTGAGATCGGGGTCTGCAGGCTCGGGGGCCCCACCCCTTGTGCGCCCTTTCTGTTTAGGGAACCCCGGGGCCGGAGCCGGTGTCGCACAGGAAGGAGAGGACGAGGCGGGTGGGTGCGGGTTTATTCCCGTGCAGCAGTGCCTCGCTAGAACTCCACCTTGCAGGCGGGGAACGCCTCGTCCTGCATGGACACCATGCTGTTGCTGCCCAGCACGGTGATGCCCAGCGCCTGGTGCCGCGCGTGCGTGTCCTCGTACCAGCGGTGCATGGCGGCCGAGTCGAAGGTGGGGATGAGCGTCACCTGCGGGGACAGCGGGAGTGATGGCGGTGCGCTCCTGTCTCGGCTTCTGCGCTGACGTCCAAGAGCAGCCTGCACCGTCCATGAACCCCGGGCTGCGCAGCACTGCTGAGGCCTCCCAAGCACTGCACGCCCAGGCCCTCCGCTCCCCGCCCCTCTCCATCTCAGCCCCGCCCTCCCCTCCATCTCAGCCCCGCCCCCTCCCACGCCCCGCCCCTCATCTCCAGCCCCGCCCCTCATCTCCAGCCCCGCCCCGCACACACCTGCAGGTCGCGGTCCCAGCGCTGCTTGCCGGCCAGCAGGGCGTCCAGCACGGGCCGCAGCCCCTCCTCGCGCCGCTGGCCCTGGCCGCTGATGACGTAGCAGAGCGCGCGCACGCGGCGGAAGAACTCCTCGTCCACCTGGCGCGCGCTGCGGCCCCCGGGCAGGTAGGCCAGGTCCAGGTAGACGGGGGCGCCGGGCGGGCCGGGCCGGACGCTGCCTCCTGCGGGGACGCAGCCCAGTGACCGGGGCTCCGGGGAGGCCAGTGCCCCGGACCCTCCAGACTGTGCCCTCCGCACGCCCCGTCCCATCTGTCCCTGCCACAGCCTTTGCCACCGCACCACGTGACTGACGGGCTCACGGGGGAAGGGGGACGGGACGCAGAAGTGCCCCACGTCCTGCCCACTCATGACCGCAGGCCCTGAAGTCCTGACCTCCCACGTCACCCCTGACCCCCTCAGGACCCACGGGTCCCACTGGAAACTGCACCGCAGACATGGTGGCTTAGGTGGCAAGGGGCACAGGATAGAGGACGGACCCTGGAGGACAGGGCAGGTAGCCTGTCGCCTCCAGAGAACAAGGACACCTGGGCACCTGAAGGGCCCAGCCCAGAGCCAGCGCTCAGTGAGCCTGTGTGCGTCCAGCGTGCAGAGCTTGCGTCACGTCACTGTCGGCGTGACGTCACCATCGCATAACCATCACGTCAGCGTCCCTCACAGCGCACACGACACAGGTGTTTTAGGACGCACAGGTCACCTGAACTCGGGGCCTCGTGCAGGTCCTGTGCAAGCCCCACACCCCTTCACAGACAGCTGGCGGCGAGGACGCTGTCCCCTCACCCGCGTCCCTTGATGGACACCGGGTCACTCCGGCTATCGTGTTGTCACCAGCTGCTCTCAGGCGGCTCCCGATCAGCCACGGCCACTCATGGCCGTCGAGCACCTGAGCCACCCCAGGCAGGAGTGGAGCTGGGCTGGGCCTGAAGCCCACATGGCCAGGCAGGGACACGGGGACCCTCGCTGGCCGCAACCACCAGCCTGCGGGGCCAGCGGAGGCCATGCCGGCCTCAAAAATGCAGCTGGAGCCGGCGGGGGCCTCCTCTGGGACCCCGCTCCCATAGGCTGAGGCCGTGGATCGCGAGTTCAAAGCCCGCAGGTCAGAAAGCAAAGAAACCAAGGCCGCAAAGGAGGAAGATGGCTGCCGCGCTGACCTGCACTGCTGGGCGGCGAAGGCACCCCGGAGCCACCAAACCCCGACAGACCCTCAGACACACGGACGTGAAGCCTCCATGGAGAACCCGGGCAGCCGGGCCCCACCCGAGTCTCAGGGAACCTCGACCTCCACCCCGGGACGCCCACGGCCCCGTTCCCCTCCAAGAGGACCAGGGCCCACGCGTGACAGCCAAGACTGAAAACCCGTGGGAACAAAAGCTTTGCAAGGATTTCTCACGGACAGACCGGCCTCATGGACATCCACCCAAGGGTGCCTGGGAGAGGGAGGAGATGGACACGATCCACCTGACGGGACCGGCACGCACCTCGTTAATCCCTAACGCTCAACTCGGAAAGGAAACCACGGGAAACGGGTGGACGGGGTGGGCGAACGGCTCATGGCTGTGCCGCCAGCCTGGGCAGGAGCGAGCGAGACCCTGGGGAGCAAGGGCACAGCTGTAATCCGGGCTGCAGGCGGGAAAGTCAGGCCGCCGGGCAGGCAGGCTGAAGAGCAGCTGGAAACCCCTGAAGCTCCAGCGGTGGCTCCAGCGGTGGCCGCCTGCCTGGCAAGCGCGAGGCCTGGAGTTCAGGAAGAAGCAGAGGAGACACGGCCCCTGCGGATGGCAGCGTCCGGCGCCGTGACTGCGCTAGGCACGAGCACGCGAGAGACGGTGGCGTACTCGGGTTCAGCAGCCTCCATCGTGGAGAGCGGAGGAGGCCCCAATCGCGGTGCCCAGGAAGCGGAGGCAGGAAGGGAGCAGGGACCAGACACCCTGGTGACAATACGACAACAGCAGGTGCCACCTCAAGTTCCACAACCTCCCAAAGCAGTGCCACCTGCTGGGCACCAGGCATCAGCACAGAGCCTGTGGGGGACGCCACACATGGACCACGGCCCTATTACAGAAGGCCCAACATGGCAGCACAGCACCACCCACACCGCGGGACGGCCTCCAACTGCCGAAAACGAGGCCAGCAGCAAGTGCTGGAGGACGTGGAGAAAGCGGAGCGCTGTGCGCTTCGTGGGTGTTAAATTCGGCAGTGTGTGGACGCAGGCCGGCCGGCCTCACGGTGCGCACCAGGGAGTGGATAAAGCCAACGTGGCTTGTGCACACCAGGGAATACTATTCAGCCGTGAAAAGGAAATTCTCACAGGGCTACAACAAGGATGACCTGGAAGACGCTCTCCTGAGTGAGCTATAAGCAGTGACACGCTGTGTGACATTCACAGACAGAGCTGGCAGTCTGGGGGAGGAGAGGGTGTGTGTAGGGTGCAGGGCTTTACTTCTGGGACGGGGTCTGTGGATGGCGGCGATGGGTGCACTATTAACGCACTGGGCACAGCTGAACGGGGCATCAGAAGTTAAGATGGCAAATTGTGCCGCAACTTTGAAAAACCCAGTGAAAGCATCATGGCAGACCAAAGACTCCCTTGCGTGTCTGTGAACTCTGACTTGAGGGTTCCCGTCCCCTAGCTCAAGGGCGCTCTGGGCTGGGCACAAGAGGCTGCTGACCGCCTGTGTCCGGCCAGGAACCTGTGGGGACGGACCCGGGTGACCTCTATGGGCTTCCGTGACAGGCGCGTGGCTCCCGCGGTGTTAGCACAGGGTGGGGTCGCCACGGGAGAAGGTTCTGGAACTGCTGACTGCTTTCCTCCCGGCCTCACCTTGTGGCCTCGTTTGCTTTGCTGGGCCCAGCCAAGGCCTGGCCAGTGTGGGGCTCATGAGCCGCGGGCCGGTGCCGACTGCCCAGCACTGCCAGGCCGTGAGTTCAAATCCCAGTGGAGACACAAAACTGAACTACACCCACGCGCGGAGGCGCGGGACCCCTGTGCCACCTGCACGGGACACGGAGCTGACAACCGCGACCCTGGGTCCTCAGGGCATCAGGAGGGGACAGCGCCACAGGCCCTGCAGGGACCCAAGTACCTGTCACCGGCACAGCTGAGCCCTGGAGGCAGGAAAGTCCTTACAGTGACCTCACCTGTGTGCTGTCACAGGACTCACACGGTCCCCTCAGAGGTGGCCCGGGTCCTAGAGAAGTGTGGGCTGAGGACACACAGTGAGGGACAGGACAGGGCCGCGGGGGGCTCCAGCCCCGGTACTCACCGGACTGGCCTCGCGTGGCAGTCTTGGGGACCGAGGGCTTCCTGGTCAGGGGCGCGCGGCCGCCCTTGTCTGCGGGCTCGCTTCGGGCGCTGAGCGGCCGGCTGGCGCGGTCACCTGTGGGCAGCGCCTTGGCTCTGGTCGCGGCTGCGGGCACGGCCTTGTGTGCGGCCCCTGCGGAGCTGGGTCGGACGAGGGGCCTGCGGGTGCGGCCAGGGTTCTCCGTCTGCCGGGCCGCCTTGGGGACGGTCTCGGGGTCCACCATGCAGGTGCTGGGCGGCCCAGTCAGCGGCGGGGGCACGTGCAGGGGCTCGGGCAGCGGGTCTCGGCCGGGGCCCACCAAGCCCTCGGTGTCCTCGTCTGAGTCAGCCGCCCCGGGGCCAGTGGGTGGCGGGTCGGAGTCCGACAGGGTGGGCAGAGACTCGCTGACCGACGTGGGCGGCGTCTCCTCGGGGCCCGGCGCGCCCATCCGCTCCTGGGAGCGCGCGCTGCTGTCGGAGCTGCCGGGGGACGCGGGTGCGGGCGCGGCGGGCAGAGCCTTGCGGTGCTCGAACTCGCAGGGCGACACGAGGCACAGGTCCACGTCGTGCGGAGACGTGGAACGGCGCGCCCGGGGCCCGCGCAAGGGGAGGCTCAGCCCGGCCTCGCCAGCGGCGGGCGGCAGCACTTGCTCGAAGGACACGGACAGGGACTCATCCACCTCGGTGGAGTGCGGGGAGCCCACCTCTGCGGGCAGCGAGGGCGTGGTGGCCGTCGGCGTGGTCACCGTGGGCGAGGCGTCGGGCCCGGTCTCCCCGCCGCGCAGAGGGCTGAGAGACAGGCGGCCGCTGCGCTCAGGGCTGCGGCGACTCTCGGGTGGTGATGGCGAGCGCGGCTGCGGGGCACAGGCAGCCGGTGCGGGCTCAAGCGTCGCCGA
Source organism: Castor canadensis (assembly GCF_047511655.1). Lineage (NCBI taxonomy): Eukaryota > Metazoa > Chordata > Mammalia > Rodentia > Castoridae > Castor > Castor canadensis. The sequence continues at coordinate 124,897 of NW_027395334.1, forward strand.
CTCCACAGCGGGGCTTAGGGCCATCCCAGGGCCGCTGCCGTCGCCGGGCGTGCGGGGCAGCTGCGAACCAGGGAAGCCGCAGGAGGCGGTGGGGGTACTGCGGGGCCCGTTCTGCACGGGCTGAGGTGCGCTGCGGGGCTTGGTGGTCGCGGGAACGGCCGCCTTCTTCACACTGGACGCACTAGCGACGCCACGGCGCACCTCCCGGGGCTGGCTGCGGGGGACGCTCGGCTTGGGGTCCTTCTTCACCTCCCGCACCGGCCTGGGGTCCTTCTCGGCTCTGCGTGGGGCTTCGGCCCGGGCTGGGTCCTTGCGGGCAGCCGTGGGGCGCTCGGGGCCGGGCTTGGCGGTCGCGGGCGGCCGGGCCTCTCTGCGGGCGCTTTCGCGGGAGCCCACGCTCTCCTTACTGTCGGCGCGGCGCGGCGCCTCCAGGTCCTGCGGGGTGACCACGGGCTCGCGCAGAAAGCCCAGGTGCTGCAGGCCGAGCAGGCCGTCCAACAGGCGTGCGGGTGGCGTGCACCCCGGGAACAGCACGCGCACCACCTTCTCCGCGGGGCCCGCGGGCAGCCACACAAGCAGCGCGCACACGGAGGCGGGCGAGCCCACGTCGCCGTCACGGTCGCGGTCCTCCGCCTCAGCAGGCGGGTGCAGCACGTACAGGTCCAGGCGGCCCACGCCCATCTTGCGGAACAGCACGGTGGGCTTGGCGGGCAGCGGCCCGCGGCTCAGCGCCAGCGGAGTGATGCCCAGCTGCGCCAGGAGGCTCAGGGCCAGCGCTGCCTCGTCCTGGCCACGCACCAAGCGCGACGCCGCCTCACGCGCATTGAGGAACACGACGCCTAGCGCGGGGGACACCAGGCGCCGAAGACGCTCCTGCCAGCCGCCCCCGCGCTCGGGCCCCTCGGCCTCCGCCTCGGCCGCCGCCTCCCCGCGCTCCGCCAGCTTGCGGCGCAGCAGGCTGTTGAGGCCCGGGAGGCTGTCGGCGCCCGCGTGTGTGACCAGCACGGCGTCCACGCGGTCTAGGTGCCGCACCAGCTTCCAGAAGCTGGACTTGGGGTTGGAGCCGCCGTTGACCAGCACGGTGAAGCCGTTGACCGCGAAGAAGGCGGCGTCCCCGAGCCCCCCAGGGAAGACATAGCAGCAGGGCGCGGCCAGTCGCAGGAAGCCCCCGAAGGACGGTGGCTCGAGCAGGTCGAAGGGCGACGGCGGCTCCAGGGACTCGGCCAGGTACTCCAGGAACTCGCGCAGGCCCTCGGACGCGGGCAGCCGTGCGGGCGGGTTCAGCCGTAGCTGTAGCCGCAGCCCCGGCAGGTCGGGCGCCAGCCGCAGCCAGTCCCCGAAGGTGGGGCAGGTGACAGTCAGGGTGGACAGGTCTGCGTCTGGGGACGAGGCCAGGGCGTCCTGGACCTGCACGGGGCAGTGGAAGGTGACGTGAAGCCAGGCATCACCCCAACCTGCGTCCTGGGCAGGTGCAGTTTTCAGCTGCTCGCCATCACCTTGCACAACCTGGCCTTCCCTGGGGCCACCAGGCAACACAGGGTCCAGTCCTACCCCGTGTGTCCCTCCCTGTCCAGGGCCCTTGTGGTTCTCCCACCAGCTGACCGCCAGGCCCCCACCTCGGCCTCTCTGCCATTGCTCCACCTTTAATCCTCAAACCAACAGACTGGGTACCCCGGCTCCCGCCTCCCAGCAGCTGCAAAAAGGCCTGCGCTTTTCTTTACTCCATTCCTCACCCTGTCACCAGCTTACCTCTCTGTCCTCCAGCACCTGGAGAAAGTGGTGGGGGGAGAAGCCCCCCGTCTGCAGCAGCAGCTCCCCAGTGTCCTCCAGGCAGGGCCCAGCGAGCACCAACAGCTTGTGAGACGCAGGGTCCAGCAGAAGGTTCCGGAGCTGGGGGAGGGCAAGAGCCCTGCATCTCAGGGTGGCTTTTGGTCCCCATCTTCACGCAACACCCCCTTCCACCACCACCCACCACATCAGGCAAAGAGCTGGGAGAGTCCTGGAGGACCCTTGCTCTGGCAAACTCCTGCTCATCCTGCAAAGCCTCTTATGACACCCCCTCCTCTGGGAAGCCCTCCCTGCCCTTTCTGGCTCTCTCAAGCCCTCCTGTCTTCCTGGCCCAGCCAGGAGAAAGACTAAGGCAATTCGGGTAAGAACTGGGACTTTGACAACACCACCAAGGTCCTACCGACCTTCGGTGCTCTGCACGCTGGACTGCAATGCTGACCCACCCCTTTCTCCCAAACCCCCGCCTTTTCCGCCCGCACCCCAGACAGGTGAGAAGCTGAGGTGGGGCCATGGGGGTGCTGGGCATCTGGAGGACTTTGAGCAGCAGGAAGACAGGTGGGATGCGGGGTGTATGCCCTCCTACCTCGTCATACAGGGACTTGTCGGATGGGTTCAGGAGGACCAGAGTCTCCAGGGTCTCTCCGCGGTGGTGCAGGCTCCGCTGGCCTAGGAGCAATGGGGCCCATGCCACCACTCAGGTACAACCAGTCCAGAGTCACATCCTGCCTCTGTGTGTGACCTTTGGGTCCACCAAGTTCCCCAGGGAACCCACCCAGGGGTCAGAGGGCACATGGTGCAGCTGCAGGTTGGAATGAGACCGGGAAACCCAAGGGACCTGCAAGCTGGAAAAAAGGCTGGGCTGGTCTGCAGCCAGACCCAAGGGAGATGCCAGCATCACCTCCAGGGTGGTGACAAGGAAGGTGCACCCAGAGGAAGGGTCAGCTCACACCAGGAGCAGTGAGCTGACCGCATACAGGGAGGAGTGGTCTCCAAAGCGGACACTGTCAGGCACCAGGTCTGATCTGCACATGCCAACAACCCTCCACAGTCACCGTGCACTCCTTCAACCCCACGTGCCCCACGCAGGGAAACTCAGGTGGAGGGGGAAGTGCCTCAGAAATCACTCTGCACACGGGATTTCCAGCCCCAGTCCCAGAAGGAGTCAGGAAGCCACCAGGACCCGCTGGGACAATGAGACCACGGACATTTCCTTCCCCTCCTGCAGCGGTCAGCGGTCAGGAGGTGACTCAGTGAGCCAGCAGCGGGTGAAGGCAAGTCCTAAGCCCCGCCCTGCAGCTGCTGTGCCAGCCTGGGTCATCCCAGAGTCCCCAAGTACTGAGCACCCACTGTGTACAGACCCTGTACAGGAACAGCTGAAAAGTGGCCTCAGTCCCGGCCTGCAAGGGGCCCACCCTCCCTGCTCGCAGATCTGCTCAGTGTCCCCACCTCACTACTCCGACGTGTCCTGTTCCACTGCTGGCCTTTGCTGGGCCCCTGCAGCTGCTCATCCCAAAAGCCTTCCTCGGAGGTCCCCCTTTCCCGCCCCCCAATACCGCAGTTTCATCTGCGAAACGGGACACACCCCTACTTCCTGCAAGAGGCAAGCTGTTGAGGGTGTGGTGCTCACATCACTGCCCGGGCCCCTCCACCATGCCGCACACACAGCGACCCCTCCCCAGTGAGGAACCAAGAGGGGACCCCGTCTCACCTTTCACGATGCTGGAGAACGTGGCTGAGTGCCGGGACACGAAGACCTTGAGCTGTTCATCCAGGCTGCACACGCCGGGATCCACGTCCCAAGAGCACACACCTGGGTGGGGGCGGGCGGGGGGCAGGAGTTCAGCCTGGTTCCCCGGCTGCCAGGGAGCTTCAGGACGTACCCCGCAGGTGAGGGGCGACCCCCAGTCCCTCTCCATAACCTGCTTTGGCTCAGGCTCGCAGCCAGGACAACTGCAACCACAGCCCCAGGCCCCCAGCGCACAGCAACAGCTCAGGATCTCACAACGCCCCCCACCATGGTCAGCAGATGCCATCCCTCCCTCCTCCCTGCTGCAGGGCGCTCTGGACTTTTTACCTGCCTTTCCCACTGTACACAGGGGCCCTTCCTGTGTCCCCAGCCTGCAGGTGCTAAGCCTGGCTGTCCTGGGCTTCCTTGGGGGCCCTTCTGACGCCATGCCCCCACAAGTGTGGCCCAGATGGGGTCCTTGTGCCCAGCGTGACGTCCGTGCGGGCGGGGGATGGGGTGGGGCGCGACGGGACGCACGTGCTCTCCCATCGCGCAGGTGCACTGCCCCCCTCCCCCCACCGTGCCAGGCGGCACAGGTGAACCTGCAGGTGCAGCTCTGAGTCACCCCCTGAGGTGCCAAATCTCAGGCGGCCTCACCCGCCCACACCCCAATTAGAAGCTTCCAAAGGAAAGGAAAGCAGAGCCTGGGGCTGCAGCTGCGGTGTAGATCTGAGCCTGGGGATAGGGAGGCTGCAGGGGGCAGGGCCCACATCCCGGGGGGCGGGTGCAGGAGCAGCGTGGACCCCATGGGGAAGGGGGTGAGGGGCCCACGTGATGGGGGAGGGTCGGGGTTCCCAAAGGGGGACGGGGAGAGGCGGGGGTATTTGCGGGTCCCACGAGAGAGGAGAGGGGCGGGGGCGTGGGTCCCACGGGAGGGAAAGGGGTCCCACATCCCAGGAGGTGGGGCCGGGGCCTAGGTCCCATAGGAGAGGGGCGCCCCTCGGGGAGGAAAAACCCGGACCCCAAGACCCCGCCCAGATCCCCATGCCGGACCCCACACCGACTTCATGAAATCCCCATCTGGACCACGCCCTGTCCCCAACGACCCCGCGCCGACTCTGTCAATCACAACCCCGGAACCCGCCCCAACCGCGCCAGGACTACCCCCCCCCCCCCCCCCCCGCGTACCGAGCCTGTCAATCACAACCTCGAGCCCGCCCCCACCCCGCCAAGACCCTCGCCGACCCTGTCAATCACAACCTCGAACCCGCCCCCACCCAGCCAGGACCCTCCGCTGATCCTGTCAATCACAGTCCCGGAACCCGCCCCCACCTCGCCCGGACTCTGTCAATCTCCGCCCGGGACCCCTCGCGGACCCCATGGACACCCCACACACAGCCGAACACATCCGAATCCCACGGACCACGCCCTGACCGCTGCCGAACCCCCACCCGAATCCCGCCGGGACCCCCAACCGACCCTGTCAATCACCGCCCCGGACCACGCCCCTACCCACCCCGCGCGGACCCCGCGCCAACCCCCAGCATCCCCACCTCGCTCCAGCTCCTCCAGGACGTAGGCCAGCAGCCCCGGGCAGCCGCACTCGCCGCCCACCACCAGCAGCAGCGAGCTCGGCGCCTCAGCAGCCTCAGCCCCCTCAGCCGCCGCCATCTTCGCGCCGCCTGGACTCCCGAGCGCCGCCCCCGCTAGCCACGCCCCTTAGAGGGGCCGTACCGGAAGCGCTGGAGACCACGCCCGGAAGCCCCCTTCCCCTCTGTGTCACCTCTCTCAGGGCCCTCTGAGGTCTTGCAGAACTGGGGGGAAGGGTGCGGAAAGGGGGTGGTCGGCTCCTAGGTCTCCGCTTTGGGCCGCCCCCATCACACACAAAAAAAGACCATTCATTCATTCATTCATTCGTTCCCCCTCCCCCACCACGTGTGGGTGCGAATTTCTGCCCCCCCCGGAAACTCACGTCCCGTCACAGTGGTTCCTGTCAGAACCAGGGGCCCAGGGATGCTCTCAGCTTCATGAGTCAGGCTTGAGCGGAAACACGGAAATGTGTCTTGTAGTTAGGGCTTCGAGGAGTGTGTAGGAGTTTTCCGGACACCTATGGTGTAGTCAGGCGCCCATGTGTGCTGTGTGTGCTAGGCAAGTGGTCAGCACTGAGCTGCATCCCCAGCCCCAGGTGCAAAGTGTGCGACACACCTGGAGCACTCTGGACTGGACAGCACATTTATTCTGCGCCTACTGTATACCAGGCATTTTCCTCAGCCCCCTGAATACGTGCCAGAGGTCTGGGAAGCCGTCTCGGCCTCCCTTATCTGGCTGTTCCACCCAACTTCCTCTCCCTGGGGCAGATGGTGACCGCCAGCTCAGGCCACAGGCCAACGGCCAAGCTCCACTTCCTCTGTCCCCCTCCTCGGCTGCCATTGTTCCTGGGTGGGACCTGGGGGGAGCCACACCCAGGCTCTGGCCCCCCAAATCCCCGGTCATCCCTCCACCCTGCCTCCCTTGTCTACCCATTGATTAGTTCTGGATTCGAACCCAGGCCCTCCTGTCATTATTGATGGCTTGGGCCAAGGCCCTTCTCCCCCCACACACCTTAAGCTTTTGGGGACCAGTGTCCTGAGTATTTGGGGCCTTGAATTTTCCGGTCCCACAGGGTCACCCAAGCTGGGGACCTGGTGTGAGTGTGAGGGTTCCTTTTTCACGACCGTGTAGTATTTCGTTTTTTCTCCTTTCCTTTTATTGTGACAAAATGTATAGCCTACAGCTTGCCATTTATATCATTTATTTTTCTCTTTTGGAGATGGGGTCTTGTCTTGCTAGGTGGCCCAGGCTGGCCTTTGTGACATCCAGCATGGGGTGTGACTTTTCTGGGTGGCTCACGGTGTCATGGGGGACAGAGGGGACAGAGCTGAGTCCTGACCCGATCTCCCACCACTGCCAGGTCTGAGCCCCCAGGCAGCGCCTTGCCTGGGATCCGGTCCAACAAGTCACTGAGGTTATCGCAAGAAACGTGGCTCCAGGGCCACTCAGGCAGGGATCAAAGCCCACGGCTTAGCCCTTTCCCCAGCCCTGTGTGAGTCTATGGGGTCTCCAGCCTGGATGGGCCAAAGATCAGGACATGGGGAGGGGGGACACGGCGGGATGGGGGTTCAGCCCATGTCAGCCAGGCGAGGCGGCCACAGGGCCTGGAGCTCGAGGAAGGCCGGTTCTGGTCATTGTACCTAGGATTGTGAGTGGACATCGCCCCTGCATCCTTTTGTGGAAAGTGCAGACGATTGCTCTTGTACTGCTGAGATGCCACAGAAATGGGGTCGCAGGAAAAACTTCAGAGGAGCCCTAGGGTTTTTTTTTTTTCTTTTGGCGGCACTGGGGTTTGAACTCAGGGCCTCATGCTTGCAAAGCATGTGCTCTATCACCCTCACCCCCCAGCCCTTTTGACTTTAGCTACTTTTCAGATCAGGTATGGTGGGTTTGCCTGGAGAAAAGAGATCTTCCTCCTGCATGTGGCATAGCCGGGCTGGCAGGAGTGCTCTACCATGCCAGGCTTGTTATTTAAGATGGGGTCTCTCTAACTTTTAGCCTGCGCTGGTTCAAATCCCAGCGCTGCCAACACAGCTGCTGTGGGACCTTGGGTAAGTAATGAGCAACTTAATTTTTTTAAGAGTGCAATTTTCCCGAGTGCACACCGGTTTAGGGGTTCACCTGGGGGACACGACACAGCTCTCCACCGCACCTCAAATCCTAACCCACCCTGAACCCACCCATGGCTGCTGCAGCAGTTGCTGCCCCCTGCCGGTCACGCTGGGAATCGCGCCGATTCCCCGCCTCCGAGCCCCTCCCCTCATATGAGTCGGCCTATCCCATTCCTCCGCGCTCTCCTACTTCCCGCCCCCGCCTCATTCTTCTGACCAATCCAGTGGCAGCTTTTCATTTCAGCCAATCTAGTGTCTTCCTTGTTCGCGTTAACCCGCCCTACGGTCGGAGGGGCGGGGCCTGGAACTCGCAACGCGCAGCTTTTGCCTCCGCTGGTCTCTGGGAATTGCACCGAGTCCCTGCCCCCGAGTGTGGAGCTCCGCCTTTCACCTGAGTTGGCCTATCCTATTCGTCCGATTTTTCTTACTTCCCGCCTCCACCTCATTCTTCTGACCAATCCAGTTGCAGCTTTTCATATCAGCCAATCCAGTGCCTTCGTTGTTCACGTTCTCCCACTCTACGCGCAGGGGGCGTGGCCGGGAACGCTCTAGGCGATCCTGCTGCCCTGGTCTCGCTAGAATTACTTTTATCCCCATTTTGCCTCCGTGGATTGCGCGTGGTTACTGCGGGGATGCAGTGGGAGAGCGCGGCTCCGAGATTTACACGCGACCGCCCATCACTGGCCTTCTTTCTTTATTCCAACCTTGACCCTGGAAGTGGGACCCAGGGTCAGGACCCGGGGCCTTGTAGGTGTTTGTTGAATGAATAACTGATGACGTCCGCACTGCAGCCTCTTCTGAGTCAGGCGCTCAGCCCACCGTGAGCCTCAAGAAGGGCTCCGTTCCCGCGCTGCCCCTGCGGCACCTCCCACACAGGACGCATCCTACTTCCTTGTAATAAGTAATACTTTGTATTACTGCCCACCTGACCTCCTCCCCCAGCCTCCTCACCCTACCACGGCCTCCAAAGCTGCTGTCTTTGGGGGACAGCTGACAGCTGAGCCCAGCCTGGCAGGACAGGGGCCAGCTGAGGTCCCAGCAGGTGCGGGTGTGGCTACCCAGGGCCACAGGAAGCTCGCCCCACACCTTTGTCTTTATTTTGTTTTTAGGACAGGGGCTGCCTAACTTTGCTAGCGCTGGCCTCGAACTCACCGTCCTCCCACCTCTGCCTCCATTGTAGCTGGGACCAGAGTCGTAGGCACCACACTGCCCTTTTGAACTCCTGGAAATGGGTTTGCAGGGCAAGGCCATAGACGCGGGGGTGGTGAGCAGGGCCGAGCTGGTCAGGGCGCAAGCACAGGAAGCCATATGGATGGATGAGCGAGTCCAGAACGGTGGAAGAACACCTTAGGGCTGGGAAGTCAGGGAAGGCTTCCTGGAGGAGGGAATGGGTATTGATGAACGTATAAGAGTTTTCCAGTTCCACCAGGAAATGTATGACCCATAGCCTGACGTCTTAGAAACAGGGCGCAGCAAGGACGGAGCGAGGCTCGGAGGGCGACATGACACAGATCCGAGTGACAGGTGGCGAGCCACAGGACTGGAAAAGGAAGATGCACCGGGGCACCCCACCTTCTCAGCGACCTGGGGGCGGGGCCTCGAACACCCCCATCCCAGGCCCCGCCCACCCGCGCCAGTCCCCAGCTCCGCGCGCATGGCCCCGCCAACACACGCTAGGCCACGCCCCTCAATAGGCACCGCCCCCGTTCGACAGCCACGCCTCGCACGGTCGGCCACGCTCACACAATTTGGTAAACGCCCCTCACCAGGCCCCGCCCCCCACCTAGTCTCAGCTCCGCCCACACTCGTCAGCCCCTCCCCACCCGGCCCCGCCCAAACACATTCGATAAATGCCCCTCGCCAAACCCTGCCCCCCACAGTCGTCTCGGCCCCGCCCACAGACGTCAGACCCCGCCTCGCGCTCAGCCCCGCCCACGCGCGTCAGGCCCCGCCCCCCGGCGTCGCGCGTCGGGCGCTGTCCGCGCTCAGGTGCTGAACCAAGATGGCGGGTGACAGCTGGGTCCCGGCGTGAGCGCGCGGCCCGCGCTGTCCCCGGCCCGGCGGTCATTGACCGCCACCCCGCGCCTCCCGGCGCCGGCTGGGAGAGCGCCATGTCTCTGCTGTGCGTCGGAGGTAGGGGTGCGGGCCGAGCGGGCGAGTTCCGGGGGAGGGGGCTGCTGGCTTGGGGCGGGGTGCATGCTGGGTGTATGCGGGGTGCAGTGGAGGGGGTGGACAGCTATTTTGGGGCCAGGACGCCATCTGCACCGAGGCCCACGCCCAGGCCCGTGCTGGGTTGGGGGCGGGGATGGCGGCTCCTCCTGGGGTGCAAAAAAGTCTGAAGGACTTGGGTGGGGGTCACCCCTTACTCATCATCCCCTCCCCACACGCACCCCCCCCCACCACCACCCGCTGGCTGCACGAAGCAGCCCCGCATCTAAGAAATCAGGCTGCGGGAGACCTCGGGCGGCGGCGCGCGCACGCGGGACCCCGGGATCCGCCCCGCCCCCGCCCCGCCGCTCCATTCACAAACCCAGCGTGGACGCGCGTGCTCTTAAAGGGACCGAGCTCTTTTTTTTTTTTTTTTTGAGAGGGGGGCGCTTGGGAGGGTGGGCGGTGGTCCCAGGCCTATGGAGTGAGAAAGTGCAGGGTGCACCCTTTGCACCCCAATAGAGTGGGGAAGGAGAATATGGAGACCTACACCCCCCCCCCACGCACACACACTGGTGCCCCGCATTTCCCCCCCCCGCACTGGAGGAGGGGCAGTGCGGGCTTTCCATTCTGTCCTTTGCTCCCCCTCTCACCCCGGGTTCTCTGCAAGGCTCGACTGGGGTGCAGAAGGGGGAGTAAAGGGGGTGGCGAGGGGGGAATCTCACCCTCAGCTCTGACGCAAACCCGAGGCTCGGCTGCGGGGGCGGGGTGCAGTGGGGGGGCAGCCAGAGGGCGGAGGCTTCCATTGCCTCCAGGAAGGATTGTGTGGGATTCTGTGCTCATCTAGGAAGGCCCACCCTGCCTCCCCCGCCCCCAGAAGAAGAGTGGAGGGAGTCGAAAACTGGGGTGAGGATGGACTAGAGTCCTGAGGAGTAGAGGGTGGCCAGGGTTAGGGACTAGGGGAGGGGGCAGTGGGCTAGGCAGGAGGGAAGCTGGGTGGGGTTCCCATGGGGTCTGTGTTCATCCTTGGGGTCCCTCTCCTTGCTCCCCGCACCCACAAATGTTCATCTGTCCTCAGGCTTGTTCCTATCCCCTTAGACCCCGAGCAGATAGAGAATATAGCACGTGTCTGTGTCCTGGCAAGTGTGCCCCCACAGGCGAGCGTGTCCACAGGCTCACTGGGGTGTGTCCGCACCAGGCTGATGAATTCCAGATACACATGCGGTGTAAAGATCCCTTACATCCTTGGACATGTGCCTGGGTGTATACCTGTCACCGTGAAACACACTTGCATCCGTGCAAGCACAGGCTGAACGCCATGTAGACACACGGCGCCACCTGTCTGCACGTGTGCTCATGTGTGCACCTCACGTGCTCCACAAGCTCACACACACGCCACAAGGCCACGGGCTCGTGACGGCGCACAGGCCCTCTGCGCACCCCTGCCTGCCCTGGCTCCACAAGCAAATGCCACTGTGCCTTTGCCCAAGCAAGCAGGCTGACTGCGCGTCTGCGTGTGTCCCCAAGACCGGGTCAGGCCTGTCCCTGCTCCTCAGTACTTCCTACTCTTGGTAGGACCCCGAGGCTGTGTGTGCCAGACACCACCTGGCTTCTTCATGAATTCACTCTTGGATTTAGAGCATTAATAGAGCACCTACTGTATGGCAGGCACCATTCCTGGCTCTGAGGTCAAAGCCCTATTCCTGGCCACCCTCTCAGTGGGGACCTGGAGGCTGAACCTCACCCGTGGGCTCCCACAGAAGGGCTCCACCTAGCGCCCCATTTATCCAGGTGCGAGCCGGTGGTTAGAGCCCTGTGCCACAGTCACCTACCCTCCCCTGCTCACCTGTGTGCCAGGCACATCCCAGGGGAACCATTGAACGTCCCAGAATCTGTCTGGATTCACCATGCTTGCCCCTCCCCGCTGTGAGGCCACCGTGGTGTGATGTGTGTCCCCATCTCTCCACGGTCCGCCACAGCCCCGCCCCACCCCGCCCTCACCTGCCCTCCATGCATCAAGACTGAGGTCCCTTCAGTCAGAATTCAGGATCATAGAACCCTAAATGCAAGTGGGGGCGGGGGAGGAGCCAAACCCTGACCCCAATGCAAAGTGACACAGTGGTGGCCACCCCACCCGCCCCTTCCAGAGCCCGGCAGTGCCTGTGGGGATCCCGCAGTCCCAACCCCACTCAGGACCCCCCACAGGCCATGGACCGAGCATCCCCACCTGTCCCCCGCCACCCACCGTGGCCGCGGTATAAATAGCCTCACGCAGTGGCTCAGGGCGCTGGGGAGGGCGCTTTGCTTCCGCCCTGCTGACCCTGATTCCGGGGAGGGCGCTTTGCTTCCGCCCCGCTGACCCTGATTCCGGGGAGGGCGCTTTGCTTCCACCCTGCTGACCCTGATTCCGCAGCGGGATGTGACAGTGGCAGGGACTGGCGGGGAAGACCAGGACAGGGGAGCTGCCCCTCCCTTCAACTACCCCTTCCCACCTGGCCACTACCTCCCTTCAGCCTTGTCCCCTTGCCTCCCTTCTCCAAGCCCCTCCCCCACCGCCCTCCCTCAAACCCTCAGACCCCCTCCTCCCTGAGACCCTCCCCCAGCTCACTCTTCCCCAAGCCCCTCCCATAGACCTCCCTCCTCCATACAGCCCTTCCCCCAGACTACCTCCTCCAAGCCTCTTCCTACTGAGGAGCCCCTGACCCTGCTGAGCCCCTCTCCTACCCAGTCCTCCCCCTCCTGGCACAGGGACTGCTGATTGTCCTGGCTGCAGGGCTGAGCCCCTGTCTGAGGACCCGCTACGGAGCCCTCACCCTCCAGCCCAGTGGGGGCGGGAGGACGGGGGGAGCAGAGGAGAGGAGAGGGAAGGGATATGAGGGGGACAGACAGCAGTGTTGGCAACAGACGTGCAGGGGTGGGAGAAATAAAACAGGACGGTAGGATGCAGGGTCACACACCCTGCGGGAGAGATGTAGAAAGGAGTGAGACAGATGGGGGCCAAGAGGGGGCGTCCTCTAGCCAGGGGTCCTACAGCCCTGGCCCCCTCCTGGTTCTGCCTGGCCAGCAGTGCCCACCTCTCCCAACAGCCGTCAGGGGCCCACCTCCTCGGCTCCCACACCCAGGCATGGTGGGCATTGTGCCCGTCCACTCGCGTTAACGCCTGGGTCTTTGGTGGGGAGGTGGGTGCTTGCATAGGAGCTCGGTCACCCCATGACACGCATTTAGAGCCAGCCACTTCCCCGACCACATGGAGACACTGTCTTCATCAGTGAGGCAGACCTTCAAGTGATGCGGACAGAGTAACTGCAGGATGGGAGGCTGTGCATTGTCCAAATACGGTTGTGCTTCTAGGAATTCATCCTTCCGGTGCCCTTGCTCCTCATGATAGCTGGGCACCTGGAGGGTGGGAGCAGTGGGCGTGGGGCGCTGCTGTCTGGCTCAGGGCTGTCAGCGTGGACATCCCTGGTGGCTACACTGGGAACAGAGCAGTGGCTGGGGTGGGACAGCCAGGCTCTCTGGCGGTTCTCAGTGCTTTGGATTTGGTCAGAAGTGCACTTTAGTCACCTACACTGAACAGAAGAGACACGTAAGGGGAGGGAGGGAAAGAGGGTCCTGCTCAGGTTGGGGGTGTGTGTGTGGTGGGTTTTGGGTGGGCCCCGGGGACAGTGGGGCTCTGTGAAGGTTACTGGAGGGGACAGGAAGCATGTGGGGAGGGACAGCCTGTGACAGCTTCCAGTCAGGGCACAGCCCTCACTTGCTCTGGCACCTAGTGCCCCTCTTCTCAGTCTTAGACCCCCAGTCCTGGGGGCATCCGGCAGGACAGACCATGGGGGACAATAGACTGGATCATTGGAAGTCATCACACTCCTCACCCCCACTCTCTCCTCCCACAGGCCCTTCTGGATCTCAGGGTGTCGGGGTGGGAGTTGGGGGGACGGGACTGGGCGCGCTTGCTCCCGGGGTCCACTCTGCTTCCGCTCCAGGTCGGCTGCAGCTCATCTGTCTCATGGCCTCTCTCCCTCCCCGTCCTCTCCTCCTCCTCCCTCTCTCCTCTGTGTCTCTGTCTCCCTTTTCATCTCTGCGTGTCTGTCCTTGTGCCCTCTCTCTCTTCTGTGTCTCTCCCATCTCTCCTTCCTATCTCTGTCTTCTGTTTCTCCTCCCTCTCTGTGTACTCCTCCCCACGTCTCTCCCGTCACCCTTCCCTATTTCTGTCTCTCTCCACAGTCAAAAAAGCCAAGTTTGATGGTGCCCAAGGTAAGTGGCTTCTCTTTCTGCTGTCCTCTGCGTCTGTCTGTCTCTGTCTGTTGGGGACACCAGGAGGGGTCTGGGCCTCTCTGTAGCTGACCATGGGGAGGGTGTGTCCAAAGAGCAAGGGGTACACGGGCTGGGCCAGCTCAACCTGGGATCCTAGCAGCTTGCCTGGGCTTCTGTTCCCAGGTGTCCCCAGCTGACCTGAGCCCGCAGAAGGGAGGGAAGGCAGGCAGGACTTGGATACACTTCTGGTGGGACAGAGGCATGGGCCTGGGAGTTTCCATAGGAACTTTGTTCACCTTCCCAGGCCGTGGTCTGTCCAGCTGCACAGCAAACCTACTGGGCAGAGTTTTTTCCTTTCCTTATTTTTCATTTTGGAGGCTCTGGCGTTTGAACTCAGGGCCTCACATTTGCTAGGCAGCTGCTCTACCACTTGAGCCACTCTGCCAGCCCTATTTCCTATTTGGTGTTTTGGAGATTGAGTCTCACAAACTATTTGCCCGGGCTGCTTTCAAACCACGATCCTCCCGATCTCTGCCTCTTGAGTAGCTGGGATTTCAGGCGTGAGCCACCGGCACCCAGCGAGCTTTTTCATTTTTAATGCGGCTTTTTTTTTTCTGTGCTGCTGGGGCTGTACTGGACTGGGTTGCACCTGCCAGGGTGAACCCCTGAGTCCCCTGAACCCACATCGGTCCCCACATGTTAGCCAGGCCTGGGGGTGGCGGTGGTCAGCGGGTGCTCAGCCCTGACCACTACGCATTGGCCATGCCTGACTGTCGCCCACAGAGAAGTTTAACACGTACGTGACGCTGAAGGTGCAGAACGTGAAGAGCACCACCATCGCTGTGCGCGGCAGCCAGCCCAGCTGGGAGCAGGACTTCATGTTGTGAGTGCCCTCCCCCTTCTCCTGTTCCTGCTCCTCCTCCTCCACCTCCTCCTCCTCCTCCTCCTCCTCCTCCATCTCCTCCTCCTCCTCCTCCTCCTCCTCCATCTCCTCCTCCTCCTCCTCCATCTCCTCCTCCTCCATCTCCTCCTCTTCCTCTTCCTCCATCTCCTCCTCCTCCATCTCCTCCTCTTCCTCTTCCTCCATCTCCTCCTCCTCCATCTCCTCCTCCTCCTCCTCCTCCTCCATCTCCTCCTCCTCCTCCTCCTCCATCTCCTCCTCTTCCTCTTCCTCCATCTCCTCCATCTCCTCCATCTCCTCCTCCTCCTCCTCCTCCTCCTCCATCTCCTCCTCCTCCATCTCCTCCTCCTCCTCCATCTCCTCCATCTCCTCCTCCATCTCCTCTATCTCCTCCTCCTCCTCCTCCATCTCCTCCATCTCCTCCTCCTCCATCTTCTCCTCCTCCATCTCCTCCTCCTCCTCCTCCTCCTCCATCTCCTCCTCCTCCATCTCCTCCTCCTCCATCTCCTCCTCCTCCTCCTCCTCCTCCTCCTCCATCTCCTCCTCCATCTCCTCCTCCTCCTCCATCTCCTCCTCCTCCTGCATCTCCTCCTCCTCCTCCATCTCCTCCTCCATCTCCTCCTCCTCCTCCTCCATCTCCTCCTCCTCCTCCATCTCCTCCTCCTCCTCCTCCTCCTCCTCCTCCTCCTCCTCCATCTCCTCCTCCATCTCCTCCTCCTCCTCCTCCTCCTCCATCTCCTCCTCCATCTCCTCCTCCTCCTCCTTCTCCATCTCCTCTTCTGTCTTACCCACCAGGCCAGCATCCACCCAGCTTGCTGGCTGCCATTCCCTCACAATCTGTCTTCTTTGGGCAGCCAGGGTGATATTTTTAAACCTGGGATCTCATCCTGTCACTCCATGTTCCGCTCTTGTCCATGGCTTGTCAACCTGAGAGTCAAACCCACACTTGCCGCCTGCCACCTGCTCTGGGCCCTTTGCACTGCCACACCCCAGCCAGCCGCTCCTTCCTGTCTTTCCTCTCAGAGCCTCGGGGCCTCAGTTGCCAAGCTGAGTTTAGGGGCATCCTGTCTTTCCCGGGCTTCACGCAAGTTGATTTCTGGCCACACTGCCGTACTGTGAGCTCCAGGAGTCTGGAGCTGGGCTGCTTTCTGTCCCCACTGTGATTTCCATGTTGCAGAGCCCTGCACAAGTAGGTGCTTAACAAATGCTTGTCTGATAATCGGACAAATTCATGACTTGGACCTCCCTGAGCCACACATGTCCTTGGAGAGGCTGTGACAATCCCCATTTTACACATGAGCAAATGGAGGCCCAGAGAGGCACAGCCACCTGCTGGCATCACACAGCATGGCCGGGTCACAGCTGGAACATCAGTGGAGGGACACCGGGCCCTGTGTTGGGGGGCCTGTGAACCCTGGGGATGCCAAGGGCAGGGCCAGCGTGGTCCCCAGCTCACCACACCCAGGTACTGCATTTCCAGGGCACTGCATTTCGAGTGCTTCCTAAGACAAGTCCTTGGTAGGTTGGGACTCCAGGCCCCTCCCTCATCCCCCAGCATCGTTCTTTCCGTTGACCACAGGGAGGGCTTCAGGTGCCCTGAACACCCTCTTCCTGGGGTACTGGGGAACCCTGGAGGGTCGTGAGCACCTTCCCTGCATCGTCAGGGTCTGGGGCTCCAGAGGCCTGGCCAGATGGAGGTTGGGGGTGCATTCATCTGTCCCCACACTTCCCCTCCTGCTGGCACGCCTGGTTCCTCTGATTCACAGCCTCAGTTTCCCTCTGGGCTTCCCAGCTTGGGTGCTGTGTGTCTTCGGGAGGAAGTGGCCTCTCTGAGCCTCCTCTTCCTACAGTGAGATCAACCGCCTGGACTTGGGGCTGACTGTGGAGGTGTGGAACAAGGGGCTCATCTGGGACACCATGGTGGGCACTGTGTGGATCCCGCTGCGGACCATCCGCCAGTCCAACGAGGTGAGTGGTGGGAGGGCCTGGGAGAGCCCAGAGGTCCAAGTGCCTCTGCCACCTCATGGCCCAAAGTGGCTGCTTGAGGCTCACCATTCCGCATTCTAGTCAGGGACAGGCTAGCCAGAGACAGCTTCCCCTCCATGTGGAAGCAGCTCACTGCACTGGACTCCTCCCTCAGGCCTATGCCTGACCTCATGAAGCTGGGGGTGCCTGTGCCCAGCTCTGTCCACTGGCACCATGGGCTACTTGGGACAGACTGGCGACTAGGCATCTTGGGACCAGGCTGAGAGGTGGTGACAGGAAGCATTGGGTTTTAATCAGTGAGGGAATGAATGAGAAGTGAATACAGGTCTCCAGGCAAGGAAGCTCTGATGAAGCCTGGGGACCCAAAATGTCCTGGTTGTCCTCACAAGGGAGGGAAATGTGACCCTCCTGGGCAGCAGACGGAGACTCCACAGTGACCACCCCACTGGGAGATGAAGATGCAGAGGTTCAGAGTGGACCCCGCTTGCTTGCAGGGGTGCCATTTCTGAGCCCTGGGGCACAAGCTCCATCTCTTGGGCACTTTTCTTGCTGGATTGGGGTCAGAGCCCCAGAGCCCCTCACTTGGCAGGGTGGGGATGTGGCCGGGGCCCCTGCCCAGCCTGTGGCCTCCCTCTGGGTCCTCAGCTCTGGGCTCCACACCGCCATGTGGCTGGGACTTGTTTCTCTTTCGGGCACCCAGTTTCCTGTGTGTGAGCGGGGTATGGCGGGGCGGGGTGGGGGACCTCACAGAGTCCCGCCCCGGCCCTGAGCCCCCTTCCCCCTGCCCCAGGAGGGCCCTGGAGAGTGGCTGACGCTGGACTCACAGGTCATCATGGCAGACAGCGAGATCTGTGGCACCAAGGATCCAACCTGCCATCTCATCCTGCTGGACACGCGCTTCGAGCTGCCCCTAGGTGCGGGGGTGGGGTGCGCGGTACAGAGCTTGTGGAGCTGGGCGCAGCCTGCGGTCACCTGCCAGAGAGGCCGCCTGTCTCCCACCGGCTCAGGTCTGGGCCTCCCGGCTGGGCCCTGCAGAGACAGGGGCTGCGATGCAGGAGGGGGACAGAGACAGGACAGACAGATGACAGAGACAGACGAGAGATGAGACAGATGAGAGCAGAGGCTGATGAGACAGACAGAGTCCCAGGTCTGTTTTTCTGGAAGTCCCCAAGGTCCTTGTGGAAGTACCCACGACAGCTCTTGCCATGGACGTCCCCACCCCGAGGCAGCTCCAGGTCGCGGTGTGCATGGCCACCCATCAACCCCAGCCTTTCCCGATTCCCAGCACGGGGTCCCTGTGTCCCCATGTTCCATGTCCTGGGAGCGCGGGGCAGGACTTGGTGGTGGCTGTGTTGCAGACATCCCGGAGGAGGAGGCGCGGTACTGGGCCAAGAAGCTGGAGCAGCTGAATGCCATGCGCGACCAGGACGAGGTGGGCGAGCTTCCTCCGCCTCTGCGCCCATCTGTGTCCCTGCGGCTCCGTCCCCGCCCGCGTGGGGCCCTGGCACCTCTTAGGCAGTGTGGGGGAGCAAGGCATGGAGGCCGCATGGGGCCCCGGCCTGGGGCGGTCGGGTCCCGAGATTGAGGCCAGTCAGGCTGTACAGTGAGACCCACTGGTGGACCTGCCAGGGCTTCCAGGGGTGTGGGAACCTTCCGGAAAGTCTTCTCCCAGTGTCCTGGGCCTCATGCTCCACACCAGCTCCACCTCCACGGCCTGTGCCCCCCATGGCCAGGACCCCAGGACCCATGAGTCCTGGGGAGGCTGCGGTGGTGTTTTCATAGTGGACGCAGGGTGGTGCCAGGTACTGGGCCCGACCACCCCTCTTCTCACCCCTGCCATAGCCATCACTGTCTCTTTGTCTCTCTCTCTCTCTTTTTCTCTTTCTCTCTGTCTCTCTCTCTTTCTCTCCCTGTCTCTGTCTCTCTCTCTCTGTCTCTGTCTCTCTCTCTCTCTCTCTCTGTCTCTGTCTCTCTCTCTCTGTCTCTGTCTCTCTCTCTCTGTCTCTGTCTCTCTCTCTCTCTCTCTCTCTGTCTCTGTCTCTCTCTCTCTGTCTCTCTCTCTCCCTCTCCCTCCTCTCTGGACACTTCCCTCCTCTTCCACAAGGCGAGGGCTGGGAGGTGGGTGGCACAGGCTGCACTGTCCTGGTCCCCAGCTGACCCCTGACGCGGCCCCTCCCGCAGTACTCGTTCCGGGATGAGCCAGACAAGCCTCTGCCGGTGCCCAGCAACCAGTGCTGTGAGTATCCCTCACTCAAGGGGTCCACGTCCATCACTACTACTGGCTGGGGCCTTGTGTGGCCCTGGCCAGCCTTGAACACCTGGGCTCTCGCCATCCTCCAGCCTGGGCATCTTGAGTAGGTGTGACCACAGGTGCCACCACGCCTGCCTGGCCCATGTCTGGTGACCATGGTGGTGGCCGCTCAGGGCGTTGTTCCTCATCCTCGACCCTCTGGGCACTCTGAGGCCCCAAACCAGGTGTCTGTGCACCAGGGCGTCCATTCTTAAAGGACCCCAGGTCCTCTGGAGTGGGGACCAAGTGACAAACCTGTGGCCCCAGGTAGAGCCCCAGCACCCACACAGCCATCCCTAACCCCTGTCCTCCTTTGTGTCCCCCACCCTCTGTGTCCTCGGTGGTGCGGTGCAGCCTGGAGGGCGGGGTCTGGGATGGGCCAGGTGAGGTGAGGGCAGGGACAATCACAGAGCTCCTGAGCACAAGGACAGAGCCAGGGGTGGCTTTGAGCTGGGACTGGAGGCCACGGCCCAGCACTGACCTTTGAGCGTCCCGGGAGAGTGCTGTCACCCGTTCAGAGGAAGCTTTGAGGGCCAGTGAGCAGGACTGTCCTGGGGGACTTTCTAGAGGCCAAGCGGTGGGACTGAGGTGAGCGCCATTCTCTCGCTGGCCTGTGCTCCAAGGCTGTGTGACTTTGGGCCACTCACTTGCCCTCTCTGAGCCCAAATGACAAAAGCCAGCAGCTCCTGTGACTCTTTAACCATAAGTTGGGGCTGGACAAGCACTGAACTCTCGGCTGCAGTGCCCACAGGGCAGTCGGAAAACGGGGACCAAAGTGGGGAGCAGTGGATGCTGACATGAGCCAGGGAGGCGAGGGGAGGGGAGGACATGGCCGCTCCCTGTCACCTCTACATTTGTCTTCACAGGTAACTGGAATTACTTTGGCTGGGGCGAGCACAGTGAGTGACGACCCCTTGGGAGGGGCGGGAGGCCCAGGCCCCGCAGGCCATCTGTGTCTGTCCTCCTTTGTGTCACTCCGTCCCATAGGTCACAGTGGCCCCCATCACTCAGGAAATCAGGAAACCACAGGTGCCTTGGTCAGGCTGGCTTTGCCAGCAGAAATGAATCCGAGATTTTTCAAAAGACAAAATGATTCAGGAGCACAGCGGAATAGCTGTACTTATAATTATTATTTTGGCAGTACTGGGGTTTGAACTCAGGCACTTGCTAGGCAGGTGCTCTACCACTGGGGGCTCCCCTGACGCGTGGCAGCGGCTGGGCCTCGTGGCTGCCTCATTCTCACACCTGCAAGGCTAGATGTGAGCGCTCGCCCTGGGCACCGGGGAGTCTGAGCGCTGAGCCCAGTGGGTCCCCCTTGCTCCCCTGGGTACTGACTTTAGAGAAACCAACTGCCCGATGGGAAAAACCCATTCTGTTTTTCAGAGAGCCTGGGTGTTGATGTCACTCTCACCTTTCAGCCAAGGACTTTCTCTAATTTGTCCCTGCCCTCTTCCCATCGTAGGACATACCCCACACCCCATACTGTAGGTCCAACTTGACCCAGAATAGACAGCGTGAGGTGTCACCTCCCTCGTCGTGGAGCCTATACCTCTGTTAACATGGCCGCAAGGCTCTGTCCATCCTGATAAAATTGCCCCACCATGTGGCCTCCCCACCTCACCCCATCCTTGTCTTTCCAGATGACGACCCTGACAGTGCAGTGGACGACAGGGACAGCGACTACCGCAGTGAGACCAGCAACAGCATCCCGCCCCCCTACTACACGACCTCGCAGCCCAACGCCTCCGTGCACCAGTACTCGGTGCGCCCTCCGCCCCTGGGGTCCCGGGAGTCCTACAGCGACTCCATGCACAGCTACGAGGAGCTTTCGGAGCCGCAGGCGCTCAGGTAGTGGATGCGGGAGGACGCGGGTTTCTGTGGCTGAGATGTGGGGGATCCACAGTTGTGTTTACATTTAGTGCAGTGAGAAAACCAGTTGCAAATGACCCATCTCTGTGCACTGTCCAGCACGAGGGCCGCACGTGTCTTCTTAGAGTTAAATTTAAGTCGAGTGGAATAAGGTTTCAGGCAGTGTGTGGAGCCCATCCTTGGAGTGTGGGTGAAGTGTCCAGGGCAATCTCTGGGCTCCAGGTGGCCTCAGGGGAGCTGGCTGACCTTGCAGGAGTCCATGGCTGGTTCTGGGCAGGGCAGGCAGTGAGTGGAGCCAGAGTTCATAGTCACCACTATGTGGGGGAGGCCTGGGGACCACAGGGCCCTCCCCAGCCTGAGAAAGGAGGCAAAGGCTGGGCACCTTTGCTGCATGGACTTTGTAGTGCAGCCAGCAGAAGGCGCTCTGGCTACTCATTGCCATGAGCCACAGGACCAGCCTCAAAAAGCAACCAACTGAAGAGACCACAGACAAGGACCTGAGGGTCGAGGCCTTATGGTCCCTACAGTGTCCCAGGGATGCCAGAGTGGAGGTGGTGTTTAATGCAGAGATGACAGCGTTTGTTGATTGACTGCATGACAGTTAGAATCAGTGTGGTTCATATGTTATCCTGCCTGCCTTTGGGCAGAGGCTGGTATTTCTTTCTGGTCATGTCAAGGATGACCAGTGCATATAAGAGGAGGCCTGATCTGGCCAGAGGTCACCGAGGAAGTGACCATTCAGGGGGTTTTGGGGAAATTGGAGTTTGCCAGGTAAAGCAAGCAAGGGAGAGTGTTGCCGGTGGAGGGCGCAGCAGGTTCGAAGGCCCAGCGGTGGGCACAGGTGAGGAACAGGAGGAGGCAGTGTGGCTGGAGTGAGGACATGAGAGCAGGTGCAGGAAACAGTGGGAGGTTGGGGCCTGGGCCTCATGGGATGTGGCTGGAGTTTTATCCCGAGGTGTGGAGCCATGGTGGGACTGGAGAGGGAAGGACTGCACTGGGATTTGGGATTCCAACGGAAGCAGAGTTGACCGGGGCAGGCTCGAGTGCAGAGCCCAGTGGGGTGGGGCGGTCCACAGATGCACTTCCTGTTCTTCTTGGTTTTTTATTTTTTTGGTGCTTGGATTGAGGCCTTGGGTCCCATCCCTAGCGTCACACACCTTATTAATGTGCTCAGTGTAGCGTAGCTCCTGTCCCCTGACAGACCACAAATGCCACGGGAGCATTTGTTCACGGCTGTGTCTCTTGGGGTCCGCTTGGTTCCAATGAGCTGGTGCTGCAGCCTGGCTGGGGCTGGGTGCCCCGTTTGACCCCGCCTGACCCCGTCCTCCCTGCAGCCCCACGGGCAGCAGCCGCTACGCATCCTCCGGGGAGCTGAGTCAGGGCAGCTCACAGCTCAGCGAGGACTTCGACCCCGAGGAGCAGAGCCTGCAGGGCTCGGAGCTGGAGGACGAGCGGGACCGGGACTCCTACCACTCGTGCCACAGCTCCGTGAGCTACCACAAGGACTCCCCGCGCTGGGACCAGGACGAGGATCTGGATGAGGACTTGGAGGAGCTGGAGGATGAGGAGGAGCTGGAGGACGAGGAGCTGGAGGAGGAGGAGGAGGAGTTGGAGGAGGAGGAGGAGGAGGAAGTACCCGACGACCTGCACGGCTACGTCCAGCGCGAAGACATGCCCGTGGTCGAGCCCAAAGAGTTCAAGCGCATCAGCCTCCCGCCAGCCCCCGAGAAGGAGGCCCCGCTGGTGCCTGCTGAGGCCCCCAAGCCTGCCTCGCCGGAAGTTGTTCCTGGAGCAGAGGGGGCACCCAAGCTGGAGCCCCCCAAGGCTGAGGAGAGGTAATGGACAGGATTGAGGGCCAGAGGGTTGTCACAGTCCCCAGTCAGCGGGGCCCTGGGGAGTCGAGTCGGAGCTGTCACAGCTTAGGGCTTGCTGGGGTCAGAGAGGCCATGAGAGGGTCTGAAGGGTGGGGCAGATGCGATTAGGAGAGGCCACAGGGCCAGGGACTGTGGGAAGGGACGGGCTGCACAGACAGAAGTAACCACTGTGTGAGAGGCACAGGGCTCAGGCTGACAGCCCGGCAAAGCCCATCACAGTGTCCCTGACACCCAAAAGGTTGGGGTCATGGAAAGCTGGCCCTGGTAGCTCATGTGTTCCTTGGCCTAGTTTCAGGCCACGAGAGGATGAGGAAGGCCAGGACCAGGATTCCATGTCCAGGGCAAAGGCCAACTGGCTTCGCGCCTTCAACAAGGTGCGGATGCAGCTGCAGGAGGTGAGTGAAGGGGCAGTCGTGCCCTGCCGGCCCCACCTACATCCTGCTGGGTCCCGCCCACAGCCTGCCTGGCTCCGCCCAGTGCCCCCCCTCCACAGCCTGCCTGGCTCCGCCCAGTGCCCCCCCTCCACAGCCTACCTGACTCCACCCAGTGCTCTGCCCACAGCCTGCCTGGCTCCGCCCAGTGTCCCGCCCACAGCCTGCTTGGCTCCGCCCAGTGCCCCCCCACAGACTGCCTGGCTCCGCCCAGTGCCCCGCCCACAACCTACCTGACTCCACCCAGTGCCCCCCCTCCACAGCCTGCCTGGCTCCGCCCAGTGCCCCGCCCACAGCCTGCTTTGGCTCCACCCAGTGCCCCGCCCACAACCTACCTGACTCCACCCAGTGTCCCACCCAGAACCTACCTGACTCCACCCAGTGCTCCGCCCACAGCCTGCCTGACTCCGCCCCATGTCCCGCCCACAGCCTGCCTGACTCCACCCAGTGCCACAACCCTACTCACAACCCAGCTGGCCCCAGTCAGTGCTCCCCCACACCTTCACCTTGCCTGACCACGCCCAATGCCCCACCCACAGTTCTCCTGGCTCCACCCAGCAGCACATCCACACCCAGCTTGACCACAGCCACTGCCCTGCACACACTCAGTTTGGCCACACCCACACCCAATTTGATCATACTCAGCACCCCATCCACACCAGCCTGGCCTTGCCAACACCTGTAACTGACCTCTGGCCTGGTCCTGCTGTGTGTTGTAGACCAGAGAAGTGAGAGTGGGGGAGGAAAGTCCCACAGTCAGGGTACCCAGGCGCCTCCCCATTCCTGGACCCTCACAGCTCCTTCACAGATGGACAAATTAGGGCCCAGAGAAGCCTAAGAAACTCCCTCCCCATGGACAACTGGGCACAGGATCCAGTCCAGAGGGGACACACAGTGGATGTGCTGTGTGCTGGGACAGGAGGCTAGCATACTGACCACGTCTGTCTGTCTGCCCTGCAGGCCCGGGGAGAAGGAGAGATGTCCAAGTCCCTGTGGTTCAAAGGCGGGTGAGTGGCCTGGTGTGGGCAGGGAGGACGCTCTGAGCATAGAGCTCAAGGGCTGTTTGCAGCTGGGCTCAGCCCGGTGAGGTTGGGATTGTTCTACTTACAGGGGAGACACTTTTCATTTGTTTGTTTTGTTTTGAGACGGGGTCTCACTGTGCTGCCCAGGCTGGCCTTCAACTCCTGGGCTCAAGCGACTCTCCTGCCCCAGCCTCCGGAGTACCTGGGACCACAGGTGCCACTGTGCATTCAGGAAATGAGTCTAAGAGAAACCAGACACAAATGCCCACGTTCCTCACTTGCAGCCCTGCAGAGTGGCTTTTGCTTCGATTTTGCTTTTAAACTCCTCAGGCTCTCACTACAGTCACGGGCTCTTTAATTAACGAGAGCTGCTTAGTATAAACGGAGCATGCTGTCACTTGCAGCCACTTAGGCTACCAGTCTGCAGGCAGTGGGGACGGTGAGCTTGGAGGGTACACAGATAATTTTCAAAATGGCAGTGCCCGCCTTCCGTGTGTGGCCGTGCAAACACGGGTGGGGAGGTAGCAGCCAGGATTCCAAAAATAATAGAGCAAGTGAGCTGACCGGAGATGGTCTGGGGATCCCTGGGCACGTGACTTATGGGGAGCCATCCAGGCAGCTGTCATTCAGCCTGGTCCCTCTCGAGGGGGAGGACTTAAGCAACAGAAATTTGTCCTGAGGGCTCTGGAGGCTCAAGGTCAGAAATGGGGGTGTTGGAAGGAGGGTGGAGCTTCCTCGACTCCCCACGCTGGGGTTTGTCCCAAGACCTTGCCATTCTTGGCTTGTAAATCCTCCACTCCAGTCTCTACGTCTGCTGTCACGTGGCTGTCTTCTCCCTGTGTCTCTTTTCATAAGGACACCAGCGTCTGGGTCAAGGGCCACCCACCCCATGGGCCCTCATGCTAATTAATTCCATCAGCAGCTGCCCCCTTCCCAACCGTTGAGGCTCAGCATCTTTGTTCTGGGGGTCACAGTTCAACTGTGGGCCCCTGGCAAGGCTGTGTCTTGCCAAGCCTCATGGGACTGTGTGAGGCTTGGGACGCCCTGGGCCCTCAGTGTCCCTGTGTCCCTGCAGCCCTGGGGGAGACGTCATCATCATCGACAGCATGCCCGACATCCGCAGGCGGAAGCCCATCCCGCTCGTGAGCGACCTGGTGAGCGCCGCTGGCCTGTGAGCTGTCCGTGCTCCTGGGGGGTGGGTGGCCTCTGGACTAATGAGTCTCATTCCTGCCCCATGTGCTTCGTGGACACTGCAGGCCATGGTGAGTGACGGACACCTGGGGTCTGCGCAGCACCCCCGGGGGTCTTCAGCTCCCCGACCGTGGGCTCTGGGGACCTGGGGTCATGGCGTGCCGGTTTCCCTGTGCCCGTGACCATCAGGAGGAGTGACCCGTCCTGTTGGGGAGGTTGGGTGTGGGTCACTTCTGAACTCCCGCTGTCTGTCTGTCTGTGGCCCACTTGCGGTCGGCGGTGGGACGCCATCCCGTGCCTTCCTCTGTGACCTTCGGCCCAGTCTCTGGTCCAGTCGAGAAAAGCGGGGATCACCTCCGCCTTGGCCTCCAGCACGCTCAACAACGAGGAGCTGGTGCGTGGGGTCACGGCCCCGCTGGGAGAGGGGTGTGACAGGCGCGGAGGGGTGTCCCGCCGCCCACGCCCCGCCACCCACGCCCCGCCCCGCCCCGCAGAAAAACCACGTTTACAAGAAGACCCTGCAAGCCTTAATCTACCCCATCTCGTGCACGACACCGCACAACTTCGAGGTGTGGACGGCCACCACGCCCACCTACTGCTACGAGTGCGAGGGGCTGCTGTGGGGCATCGCGCGGCAGGGCATGCGGTGCACGGAGTGCGGGGTCAAGTGCCACGAGAAGTGCCAGGACCTGCTCAACGCCGACTGCCTGCAGCGTGAGCGGGGGCGGGGCGAGTGTGAAGGGGCGGGGTGAGTGTGCGGGGGCGGGGCGAGTGAGGAGGGGTGGAGTGTGCGGGGGCGGGGCTAGAGAGAGGGGGCGGGGTGAGTGAGCAAGGGGCGGGGCTAGGTGAGGCGGGGAGGGCAGGGCAGGGTAGGGCAGGGATGTGCCGGCAGGAAGGGCCTTGAGGAGGGCGCAGCTCCAATGGCAGTGGGCGGTCAGGAGCCCCGCGAGGCAGCTGCAGGAGAGAGGCCCAACTGGGTGACTCCTGTCCTCGTCCCTGTGTCCGCAGGGGCAGCGGAGAAGAGCTCGAAGCACGGCGCGGAGGACCGGACGCAGAACATCATCATGGTGCTGAAAGACCGCATGAAGATCCGCGAGCGCAACAAGCCCGAGATCTTCGAGCTCATCCAGGAGATCTTCGCGGTGACCAAGGCGGCGCACACGCAGCAGATGAAGGCGGTGAAGCAGAGCGTGCTGGACGGCACGTCCAAGTGGTCAGCCAAGATCAGCATCACGGGTGAGGCGGCCATCCCGTGCCCCACGGGTGCCCCAGGGCGGGCCGAGCCCTGCGCTCCAGGTCAGGCTGTGTCCCGTGTCCCCGCAGGCAGCCTGGCAGTGTGCAGCCTCAGCCTCCAGTGCCCGCTTGTGTGTCTGTCTGTCTTCTAGTGGTCTGTGCTCAGGGCTTACAGGCAAAGGACAAGACTGGATCCAGTGACCCTTACGTCACCGTCCAGGTTGGAAAGACCAAGAAACGGACCAAAACCATCTATGGGAACCTCAACCCTGTGTGGGAAGAGAATTTCCACTTGTGAGTGCCGGCCTGGGTCCCTGTGGGGCTCTCTGCTGGGGCAAAGGGGTCCAAGACCCAGCCCATGGCAGCTGCCTGATTCCTGCCCTTGCCTCCTCCTTCCCCCCGCCCCACACAGCGAATGTCACAACTCCTCTGACCGCATCAAGGTACGTGTCTGGGATGAGGACGATGACATCAAATCCCGCGTGAAGCAGAGGTTCAAGCGGGAGTCGGACGACTTTCTGGGGCAGACAATCATCGAGGTGCGGACCCTCAGCGGCGAGATGGATGTGTGGTACAACCTGGGTAAGCGAAGCCAGGGCCCTGGGGAGGGAGGGGACCCAGGAAGCCAGACAGCGGGGGTCCCCCGGGAAAGGAGGCACCGCCTCAGGAGGGGCAGGAGAGGACCCTACTCTGATGGGGTGGCGAATGTTATAAACCCAGCCTGAGGGGACCACAGCCTAGGAACCTCTTACTTTCATTTAGGGAGGGGGACAGAATGTGCATACCCTAGTTCATCAGGGCAGGCAGGAACTCCACCTGCAGATCTTAGGCTGAGGAGAGAGGCCCAGACCTGGAATCCGGCTTCAGAAGATGGGAAGCACAATCCAATGGGGGAGGCGGGGTCTGAGAGCTTGAATGGGGGTAGGGGGAGCCCAGAGTCACTAGTATAAGTAGGGAGACAGCCTCCAATCACAGGGGCATATCAGGGTGGGGCCCTGTGTGAAGAAAGGATGGGCACAGAATTCTAGCCTGAGGGGAGAGGCACAGACTGGGGAGCCAGTCTGAAGTGACAGAAGGGTAGCTCGGGTCTGGAGGGTTACTGAGTCACGTGGACGTTAGAGTAGTCCGGGGCTGCCCGGGACTCTGTAACGGGACTCTGTAATGTGGCTGTGCACTCCGTCCTGCAGACAAGAGAACAGACAAGTCTGCAGTGTCGGGTGCTATCCGCTTGCACATCAGCGTGGAGATCAAAGGCGAGGAGAAGGTGGCTCCCTACCACGTGCAGTACACCTGTCTTCACGAGGTGAGGCCCGTGGCGCAAAGCCCTGTGAGCCCTGCACCTCCTCTGGGAAGCCCTCACTGACCCCCAGGCCAGCCCTGCCCCCTCCACAACTCCCGTCGGTCTCAGTCTGTCTCTCCCACTGTCTGGGGCTTCCACAGAGAACCACCTAGGACTTGGTTTGTTGAACGAGTGAGTGGGTGGACGTGTGCGTGATCAGTACATGGTGGGCAGAGGGCTGAGTAGATGGAGACCGCTGACTTGCTGGGCAGGTGCATTGACAGTGGATGATGGGTAGATGGGTGACGGGTGAGGGGTTGAATTCTTACTAGAAGCACAAGTTACTAGGGGAAACAAAGATGGGTGATGGATGATTGAATTTATGGGGGGATAGATGTGTGGATGGAAGTGTGGCTCAGTTGTTGGAAGAATGACTAGGTAGGTGACGTTTTTGGCAGTTGGATGGTGGTTGGATAGGTGAGCTGGAGGCTGAGTAGGAACAGATAAGGAAATGACGACTGAATGGGAGGATGAAATGACTTCCTTTCCTCTTGCCCCCTGGTTCATTGACACCGTGTTCCCTGTGTGGCAGAACCTGTTCCACTTTGTGACAGACGTGCAAAACAATGGCGTGGTGAAGATCCCAGATGCTAAAGGGGATGATGCCTGGAAGGTTTACTATGATGAGACGGCCCAGGAGATCGTGGACGAGTTTGCCATGCGCTATGGCGTTGAGTCCATCTACCAAGCCATGACGTGAGGGCAGGGATCAGGCAGGGCCCTGAGTGGTTGCCTGGGGTGGAGGGTCCTTAGGAAGAGGCTGTGCTTCCCTTAACTCCCTTGTTGACAGGTGGGGATGGGGACAGAGAGCCAGAGGTAGCACTGACGAGGCAGCTAGGTGGTCAGAAAAACAAGACAGGCCGGGGTGGCTTTCTGCCTGTGATCTCAGTGCTGTGGAGGTGAATTTGAGGCCAGCCTGGGCTGCACAGTGAGACCATGTCTGAAAGAGAGAGAGATGAGTCAGGCGTCACAGAGAAGCTCCGAGGCTGAGTTGGCAGAGTCAGTTGGGGAAGAGGCGGCGACTCAGGTCTTAGGGCCATCCCTGGGGGACTCGGCTCAGCCCCGGCCCATGTCCCCTCCCTCCACAGCCACTTCGCCTGCCTCTCCTCCAAGTACATGTGCCCCGGGGTGCCCGCCGTCATGAGCACCCTCCTCGCCAACATCAATGCCTACTACGCACACACCACAGCGTCCACCAACGTGTCTGCCTCTGACCGCTTCGCCGCCTCCAACTTTGGGGTCAGTCCCGGGGTCAGGGCTGGATGGAGAGGGGAGCCGGACCTGTGCTGCTTGGGACGGGGGCTCCTGGGTCCCCAGTCTAGGACCCACTTGCTGTGTGACTTTGCACAGTCCTCGCCTCTCGCTGAGCCCGTCTCTCTGTGGCACGCCGGACACTGCACGCAGACATCAGGGTTCGGGGGTGGATGGGGCGCCAGGCGTAGACAGCGCAGTTGGTTGTGCCTGCTGCATGGTTCCCTCCTCCCTGCAGAAAGAACGCTTTGTGAAGCTCCTGGACCAGCTGCACAACTCCCTGCGCATCGACCTGTCCATGTACCGGGTGAGCACAGTGCGTCTGCGTGCAGGCCTGCAGTGTCACCTGCGCCTGGCCACTTCCTTGGCCCAGGGACTCGTGCCCCCAGATGCCGTCTCCCACCCTGGCAGCCTGTCTCTTACCCTGTCTCCTTGCTCACAACAGAACAACTTCCCCGCCAGCAGCCCCGAGAGGCTGCAGGACCTCAAGTCCACCGTGGACCTCCTCACCAGCATCACCTTCTTCCGCATGAAGGTGTGCAGGCTCCCAGGCCTGCTCCGCCTCCTGCCCTTTAACAGCGATGTCTGCGTCCACCCGCCGTGTTGTCCCTCCGTCCCCTCCGCCCCTCCCTTCTGCTGGGGAGGGAGCCCAGGGCCACGCACAGCCTACTGCCAGTTGTCAGCTGATGTCACTGGGGCAAGGCCATAGCATGCTCTGTGGGACACCTCGGCCCTTACGCCACCCAGAGCACTTGTGGCTGCTTCTTGGGGTGCCCCTTGTCTACACTAAGCACTCCACCGTCCCTCTCCCCCTCTCAGGTCCAGGAGCTGCAGAGCCCCCCGCGAGCCAGCCAGGTGGTGAAGGACTGCGTGAAGGCGTGCCTCAACTCCACCTACGAGTACATCTTCAACAACTGTCACGAGCTGTACAGCCGCGAGTACCAGACAGACCCGGTGGGGACCCTAGCGCAAGTCGCCTCCATCTTGTCCCAGGGCCCCCGGCATCTAGTGTACAGTGGGGCTGGGTCTTAGAAACGGGAAGCGGATCCAGTAAGAGAAAAGCTCCCCTGAAGTCTAGTCCGGTACCGAGCGCTTGGCATACAGTAGGCGCTCAGTAAACTCGGTTGCTGAGCTGAGTTCGGCTGAGAACGGTGTAGCCGCCACTCCTGAGATGTTGACTGGACCGAGTCCTGTGATCGGGGCTCAGCTTTGATGGTTTCAGCTCAGCTTATGTGACGTCATTCCTGCGCACGTATC